>NC_060271.1:29934015-30017364 GCF_021613505.1 Equus quagga | reverse complement strand
GGAGCGGGAGGAGCGCCGGTACTTCCTCTGCGGGCGCCGCCGGGACCGGGACCGGGACCTCGAGCGGCGGCTCCTCCGTGCCGGGCTCCGGCTCCCGGACGCCGAGCGATTCAAGACGCGGGACCCGGCCCGCGAGCTCCCGGAGGAGCTGCGGCTCGCGGACGTCGAGGACCGCCGGCTGGAGCGGCCCGAGCACGCGGCGGGCGGCGAGCCCTCGTCCCGCGGCGAGCCCGGCCACAGGGCGGTGACGTAGCGGGACATGTCGGTCGGAGCGGGTCGAAGTTCCCCTTCCTCGGAGGGACCTTCCCGAGAGCTCAGTTCCTGAAAGCGAGCAGAGGAGGAAGCCCAGGGAAGGCCCGGCACGCAGGCGGCGGCGGGCCCCGTCTGCACCGCCCGCGCGCCAAAATCAGCACAGGCCACCGCCGCTGCCTCACTCAAGACGGAGAAAGACCCAACGGACGGCTTCCCCCGCAGCCGAGGACCAGGACCGGCTTCCACAGCTGCTCGACAACAACAGTAGAAATAACTCCCGCGTCCCACGTCTGGACGCAGACTGAGCGAGCCCTGGGCAGACGCGCCAAAAGAACCAGAAGCTGGCGCCCGGCGCATGCGCAGAGACATTGACGCGGCGGGCGTGGCTCCCCTCTCGCCCAATCGCCGCCCTTCCTCCTCCGCGCCCCGCCCCGCCTCACACTAAGGCCCCCAGGATGCGCATGCGCGACAGAGCCCCTAGGAGGGGGGGCCGGGCGCGCGGAGGGGAGGAGCTGTTCCATCCGGGTATCCGGCAGCCCGAGGCTGTTTTGTTTTTCTGGCTGAAAACAGTGGGGTGACCGGACCCTGTTGTTGCCGGTAGAATGTGGGCCTCCGTCCTCCCGGAAGCCGCAGACTCGGGCTGTGCCTCCGTGGACCCTTCCTGGCCACTTTCTCCTGACCCGTGTCCGCCAGGCTGCCGGACCCCGCCCCTCCCCGGGACGTCACGGGATCTCTGTAAACGCATTGTTGACTTAGAAAAGGTTTGTCACTCCCTTGTTCTGCCTAGTAAAGGTAAGAGAGGAGACCCCCACGGCTGACCTTTAATTTAACCTAGGGGGTCAGAATGACGTCTGAGATGTCTCTTCCGAGGACGATGTGCTTGGCGTTGGGGATCAACAACGGTGACTGTTTTATTTCCAAGGGTTTATGAATAGGATACATTCCAAACAAACCTATTGTTTTTAATAAAGTATGACAGTTAGCTTGAAATAACTTTTCACTGAATGAACTAACCACATCTCTAAGGAGAGTTAGTCATTATGTGAGCTTCTTTGCAAGTCGAGTGGCATTTTTACAAAAGCCATTTCTTTGGAGGGAGTATGTACAAACTCACTTTTCTCTTACTTCACCCCACATCCCCAAACATGCACAGAAGTGGAGGGAATAAAAACTTTATCATGGAATCTGCACGCACCCACGTGATCTGCCTGCTAGGCACTTTCCACGGTATCATCCACGTCTCTGAGGAAGCATCATGATAGAAATAGTTAAGTGAAGAAATGTTTCTTTTCTAAGCGCTTTCACAAGTCAACCGGGAAGCCACAGTGCCCATCTGCCAGAAACTTTTGCTGAAAGTTATGAAGCTGTGTGAATGGACAGAAAAATATAATGAATTTCAGATTTGACAAGTGTAAAAATGATGTGTTAGGCGAAATAATGTGAAACTATGCATATAAGATGATGGGGTCTTGGGGCTGGCCCGGTGGCGCAGCGGTTAAGTGCACACCTTCTGCTTTGGCGGCCCAGGGGTGCGCCGGTTTGGATCCCGGGTGGGGACATGGCACCACTTTGCAAAAGCCATGCTGTGGTAGGCGTCCGACATAGAAAGTAGAGGAAGATGGGCATGTATGTTAGCTCAGGGCCAGTCTTCCTCAGCAAAAAGAGGAGGATTGGCAGCAGTTAGCTCAGGGCTAATCTTCCTCAAAAAAAAAAAAAAAGATGATGCAGTCTTGATCTCTTGGTTATGAATAAGCAAAAGGCAGTAGGAGTCTCTGTAGATAGTTCATAATATCAGTTAAATGTGTGCCTAACAAAAGGTGACTTGCAAGATCTTGGATGTTAACACTAAGAATATTGGAAACATAATGGGGAACGTTATTTTGCCCTTGTGCAGAATACTGGTGTATTTGTCTCTAGAATACATGCAGTCTACCTGAGTTAAAGTGTGCAAGGAATCTTAGTGTTCCTTTATTTTTCTAAACAATACAATCTTCTCTGAGCATCTATCCACTCACCTGATTCAAAATCCAATTTCAGTTATCATTAAACCATCATGTACAGAATTTGTAGGCTAATTTAGGCAGAAATGACACCTTTACAATAGCATCTCTTCCCATCCAAGAATGTGACACTTTTCTCCATTTATTTATTTATATATTTTTTTTGGTGAGGAAGATTGGCCCTGAGCTAACATCCATTACCAATCTTCCTCTTTTTGTTTGAGGAAGACTGTCCCTGAGCTAACCACTGTGGCAATCTTCCTCTATTTCGTATATGGGATGCTGCCACAGCATGGCTTGATAAGCAGTGTGTAGGTCCATGCCAGGAATCTGAACCTGTGAACCCAGGGCCCCCAAAGTGGAGCATGCAAACTTAACCGCTACACAACCACAACCCCAGGCCAGCCCCTATTTGCGTTTTTTTTTTTTTACGTCCTTCACTGTGGTAGGCAGATTAATGCCACCCCCCTAACCCCTGCAAAGATGTCCATGTCCTAATTCCCAGAACCTGTGAATATGTTACTTTACAAGACAAAAGGAATTTTGCAGATGTGATTAGAATGAAGGCCCTTGAGATGAGATTATCCTGAATAATACAGGGCAGGCCTAATCTAATCACAAGAGACACTGAAAGCATGAGAAGGATACCATGCCCGGTTGCTGCTTCTGAAAAGTTGGGGGCTATCTGCAAGGACCCAGGAGAGGCCTCTGGGAACTGCGGATGGTTCCCAGCTGACAGTCACCAAGGGAAACAAAGATCTCAGTCCTACACCCTCAGAGAACTGAATTCTGCCAACGCCTGAATGAGCAAGGTGTTGGGGATTCTCCCCTAGGCCTCCAGAAGGAACACAGCCCTCCTGACACCTTGACTATAGCCCCGTGAGACTTTTCAGCTACACAACTGTAAGAGAAGAAATCTGGGTGGATTTAAGCCACTAAGTTTGTGGTTATTTGTTACTGAAGCAATACAAAACTAAGACATTCACTAAAATTTTATAGCTCTTTTCATACACATCTTGCACTCGTCTTGCTGGGTGTGTTCTGAAATATTTTAATGGTGTTTGTGGATTGTGAATAGGATCCTTGTTATTATATGTTCACTTTGTTTTATGTGTTTCACCAGATGTACAAAACTTAGCTGAGTAGGTAAATAACACCTAGCTGAGTTTTTACACCCACTATGAAAGATTTTTTTCCTCTGATAGGCAAGTTCAACTCATTTACATTTACTGGAGTAACTGCAATGTTGACCTTATCTCTTCCACTGGTGTCTGTTGATGCGGGGTCGGTGAGGTGAGCTAAGGAGTCGAAAGAAAGATTTCTTGGACTCTCAAGATCTGGCAGTAGTGCTCTTTTATTTAGAGAATAGTATGGAATAGAATGGGGACAGGGCCCATGGGCAGTCAGAGCTTCTGCTGCCCCAAGTTGAGGGTTAGAGCTAAATTTAAGGCATAGGTATGTGATTCATCTCTTTACAAGACAAAGGAAAGAACATGAAACAAGTTAAAATGCTATCAGTGCAGGTGGGGTCTGGTCATTGGGTGATCCCATGACTTTTAGACAAGAATCAAATCGGATTAAGTAAAGGTTAGAAAGGTTAGAAGCCACCACCCTAAATCAGTTACATGAGATTACCAGACAGCAACTTAAGTTCTTGCCTTCCCCATTAAGAGTTTTGAGGGACAAGGTCATCTCTCTTCTTCTTCCTGGTACAGAGAGGGAGGCACCTTTTACAGATAGAGATTTACCTTACAAATGTAAATGTGTCCCAATAAGGGCAAGTTCCATTCCCCAGAGCCTCCTTCCCTGTCCCTGTTATCAAAAGCAATCAGCCCCAAACAGTCCCGATGCCAAAGAGACACATCCTGGGGTGGCCAATTTCAGGTCCCTACAAGGTCATCCCCCCTTCCTTCACAAACGCAAATGTCTCTCAAAAGGGCAAGCAAAATTCCAGTCCTCGGAGCCTGCTTCTCATCTGCAGTTTTAAAAGTAACCAGCCTAAAAATCCTCATCCTAAACTGTTTTAAAATTAAGCAGCCTAAAAATCCTCATCATCTGTTATTTCTTTTACTTTGCTTTTTCCCATTTTATTTTGCCAGCCTGGTCAAGGATCTCTTTTTCCCTCCTTCTCACTCTTCATTTAGAGGTTCTGCCATGCTTCATCATGCCGTTAGTGGTTCAATGGTTATCTTTTTATCTCTACCAAACATTTAAACCTGTTCCCCCTCCCTCCTCTCTCCTTCCGCAATACTTATGGAATGTTTACTGTAATAGATGCTGTTGGGTAAGTTAAGAAAAATTTAATTGTCCTTTCCCTTACCAAAATTAAATTTTTTCATTAATTTTAATGAAGCTAATTTTGTAACAAGTGAGCAAATCCAAAGGTATATAAAGTACAAGCTAATAATCCACTCCCTAGAGGTAGGGAATCCTCTAAAAGAGGGCCCCATTTTTCTTTCTCATAATTTAGAGGTAACCAATGTTAACATTTTAGCAAGTACCCTTCCATCTTTCTCCAAACTCTTTCAAATATACAAGCATATGGAACTTCTGATGAATATGAACTCATTCTAAACAAACTGATTTAAAACTTGCTTTTATTTTTAATTTTTTTTTAAAGATTTTAGTTTCTTCCTTTTTCTCCCCAAAGCCCCCCAGTACAAAGTTGTATATTCTTCGTTGTGGGTCCTTCTAGTTGCGGCATGTGGGACGCTGCCTCAGCGTGGTTTGATGAGTGGTGCCATGTCCGCGCCCAGGATTCGAACCAACAAAACACTGGGCCGCCTGCAGCAGAGCACGCAAACTTAACCACTCGGCCACGGGGCCAGCCCCAAAACTTGCTTTTATAATCAAGATCCTTTAAGATAATTCATAACAATGTAATTTATTTCTACTTCTCAGCTGTATAATATTCCACAGTCTAGAAGTGCCAGTATTTTATCCCTATTGCTCATTCGTGCACCATTCACGTGGTATCCAGGTTTTCCGCCACTAAAACCTATGCCTTGGAAGCAGTGTTGGATTCTGCGAATGTCAGAGCCATTGCAGAGCTCCTCTGCAGGCTCCTAACCCACGGCTGCGGGGTCAACAGAGCCATGTCCGACCTGGAGCAGCGCTACTGGGGGAGTTACCTCCACCGTAGCATCACGGAGGTGATGGCTCAGGGGTGAGCTCAGCACTCAGACTGAAGAGATTAGAGGCGCTTCCAGCCATGGGGCTCATCTAGAGCGAGAGCCACCAAGAGGAAAAGGAGCGCTTAGTGCTTCTGACACACAAGACACATTCATTGATCTTAGATGAGAGATGAGTAAAGATCAGACACCTGTGTTGTGAGTGCTGCCGTAGAATCATTAGCTACAATCACCAGGGCAGCATTCAAGGCAGTTAACACAAAGACCAGTAAATGCCCGTCTGATGTGACACTCCTGTCTCAAGAACTCCTGCCATTGGTGCAGTCATTACCCAACGTGGGCTCACCCGTCCGCTGCCTGTGATTACTGAGCCTCATTATAACCAGGCTTTTACTCCTGCTGCTCCTCCCGATGAACACTTCTCGGGTCAGAAGCTCTGGCAGGGAAATGTCAGGCTTGCAGTGTTGTTCAGGAGGCACCCCTCAATAAATCAGGCTTACCACACCTGTTTCCTGCCATGAAGACTTAGCACATGAGGATGTTATCTGCAACATCACCATGGAAGCTGATAACTCTGTCCCATTGCAGCCGCTATAGAGAGAGGTGAGGTGTTAGGAATTCTGTACCATGTCATTTAGCTTTTGAGGTATCTACTCAGAAGCCAGGAAAGGCAAGCGAACAGCACACAGATCCAGATGTGTACCTGCCAATATCATTCCCAATAACCCACAAAGGTGTAATTACTGGTGGTGTCATTACAATATGAGGACTGATCAGTGCCTCTACCTAAGAATGTGACATTTGTGAATATGCCTAATGGCCATCTATATTCTATATTGTTCACGTGAGGATTTCTCTCCTCTGCACAGCAGTATAACTCTTCAGGGCACACCTGTACTCACTAGGGTGATGCTACTCGGTCTACACTATTGATTCTGTAAGAGACTTCCTTTTCAAAGGTTATAGGTCATACAGGCCACGCTGTGTCCTGCTCCAAGTCCTTTCACAGCCTTTACTTGACCATATTCCATTTTTGCAGCCTTGGCTCAACAACCAACCAATCACAAGTGCTGTCTCAAGAGACTTGGCACTTGTCTGGCCCCTGTGTAAAGATGACCTGTTCTATCCTCAGCCTGACAACAGGTGACCTTTACTTCAAGGTACAATGCAGTGAAGCTGTGATGCTTTACCAATGGAACAGGACCTCATACAGCAACGTGCCTCCCATAGGCAAAGGACGATACATAGCAACCAGTCTGGCCAATGAGACAGGTGAGCTCAGAGTAGCCAGCTGTGGCTGTTGCCTCCATGTTCGACGACCATTTCATCAAACAGTTAATGGATAAGTTTTTACTGAGAGACTTCCATTGGGATCTTATAGCAAGCTCTCATGTGCTGGATCCTTTATATGATGCAGTTGGAACGAAATGTGATTTCTCTGGAATGCTCCATGCATCTCATGAGTCCCCCCATTTGAATAGTACTTTAGAGCACATTGGATGACCTTAGATTGCTTTCCTCAATCCATAGGCTGGCTTGGAGATTTGACCTCTTGGGTAGCCTGGCTCGGTGGAATGTTATACCTCATAACGCTCACAACATGCTAGGAGCCAAAGTGACATGCTGCTTTAAGTACTAGTACTTTTATTGTTATATGATAAAGTCTGAAAAGTGCAACTGCTGGGTTAAAGGATCTGTGTGATTTAATATATTGCCATACTGCTTTCCAAAAAGGTGGTAGCAACAATGAGAGAAAGCCTTTCTGATTCCCCCAAATCAGTTCATTTCCCCCGTTATAGGTCATCCTCTTTTCCTGTACCTCATATTTTTAGTATTTATCACAATTGTAATAATTGAAGTTTTTTGTTTTTTTTTTTAAAGATTGGCACCTGAGCTAACAACTGCTGCCAATCTTTTTGGTTTCTGCTTTTTCTCCCCATATCCCCCCACTACATAGTTGTATATTTTTTTTAGTTGTGGGTCCTTCTAGTTGTGGCATGTGGGACGCCACCTCAACGTGGCCTGACAAGCGGTGCCATGTCTGCCCCCAGGATCCGAACCAGCGAAAACCCTGGGCCGCCTAAGCAAAGCATACGAACTTAACCACTCGGCCACAGGGCCAGCCCCTTCTGTTTCTATAGTATACCAAAATCATGGACTACCCCAAAAGCATACTTGCTATTGGTATACTTATTTACAGTTTTACCTTTGACTAATTCATAAGCTCCAGGGCAAATGATTCTGCAGGTTGGGCTGAATTAAATTGGAGAAGAACTCCTTTTTCTAATAATTCGTGGTGGGTAGTAACAACATATCGAGCCTGATATTTTCCTGCAGAATTGTTGGCATAAGAGCTATCAACACAGAGTATTAATTCCGGATTGGCCAATAAGGTTTCCTGTAAATCTAATTTGGATTCAAATTTTGAGAAACCAGTTCAACACAGTTATGAGTCTTTCCTTTGTTGGGTAAAGATGGGAAGGTAGCAGAGTTTAAAGAGTCACGGCAAAGAATGTACAGGTTTGAAGGAGACAGAAGCAGGATCTCACAAGATGTTAGTCTACTGACTGAGAAACGCCGTGAACACTCAGTATTAAGTGAACTTTCTACATCATGAGGAACCTGCAGGTATAAATCATTTCCCTGAAAGGGTTCTGAGGAGGATTCTACAATTTTAGTGACTGGGCTACTGCTTTTAAACAATTTGGATATGCCCTGGCTACTGGGTCCAGCTGCAGGCTGTAATAGGCTATAGATCTATTTTTTCCCTCTGTGGGTTTTTTTTTTTTTTTTTGAGGAAGATTAGCCCTGAGCTAACTACTGCCAATCCTCCTCTTTTTGCTGAGGAAGACTGGCCCTGAGCTAACATCCATGCCCATCTTCCTCTACTTTATATGTGGGACGCCTACCACAGCATGGCTTTTTGCCAAGTGGTACCATCTCCGCACCAGGGATCCAAACCTACAAACCCCAGACCGCAGAAGCGGGACATGTGAACTTAACCACTGCGCCACCAGGCCGGCCCCTCCCTCTGTGTTTTTGAGGACTCCTTAAGCACAATTGTTCTGTTCATGGATGAACAACGTGAGAAGTTTAGTGTAGTTAAGGAGCTCTAATGAAGAGGATTTCGTAAAGCCCATTTGAGTTCAGTAAAGGTTTCCTTGTGTTTTATTTCCCAAGGAAGAGGCTCCTGAGAACTATTTTTAGTTGGCTCATAGAGTAGGGGAGCCAGTGAAGGAAAACATGAGACCAAGACCGACAATATCCTGCAGGTCCGGGGAATCCTCACAGAAGACAGAAAGATTCCTTTTGCAGATAAGTCATGACCCAGATAATGAACCATCTCTCGTTAGAACTGATGCTTATCTTGAGAGGCCTCATGGCCTTTATAAGCCAGTTGTTGTAAAAGATATGTTGAATGGATTCCTGAGTTCTCTTTAGAGCAGGAACAAAGAAGTAAATCATCTACATATCGAATCAAGGTAGAATTTCTGAGGAATTGCAGCAGAGTGTTTAAATCCTGATGTCCAGCTTGTGAAAAGTACAAGGGACCCTCAGGAAAATCCCTGATGCATTACAGTCCAATTATACTGTTGATTTTTCCAAGTAAAAGCAAATAAATATTGACTGACTTTGTCTGCTGGGATGCTAAAGAATGCAGAGCATAAGCCCACAACCGTAAATCATTTGGTTCCTGCTGGTATATTTGCCAACAAAGTATTTAGGTTTGGTACCGCTGGAAGCTTCACTATCAGTCTTACTTATGGCTCTAAGGTCTAGTACAACTCTCCGTCCCCGTCTATGGGGCTTCTTTATAGGCAAGATCAGAGTATTGCAAAAACTGGTACAGGGAATAATAAGCCTCTGACTTATTAAATCTTCTGTGGCAGAGGTGAGCCCTGGTATGGCTTCAGGTTTTAAGGGGTACCGAGGCAACTTGGAAGTGGTTTAGAAGGATCAATCTGAATTTTAATGGGTTTGGCACTTTTAATTTTTTCCACATCTGTGGAAGAAGAGGCCCTTAGAGTAGCAGGATTTCAGAGAGATCTATGGCATCTATACTTTCATGGAATTTAATAGTCTCCTCAGGACAATCAATACATAATGCTTCAGTCTGACGAGTCTGGAAATTCTAAGGCTATTTCGCCTGAGGAAAATTGTATTTGGCCTCCTAATCTAGAAAGCCGATCTCTACCTAGGAAAATTCACAGGCGAAGTATCACATAAGAGAAAGGTGTGACTTTCAGAGAAAGGGCCAAGGGTAATATTCATGGGTTCCAATAAAGGAACTCTTTGAACTCGACTGGAAACTCCCACTGCTAAGATAGTTTTATTAGTCCGCGGAAGTTCTTCATGTATCATAGTGGGTTTAAAGTTAATAGAGTTGCTCCAGTATCTATCAGCATGGTAGAAATTTCTCCAGTTACAACTTTAATTTCCCTTGCTGATTTAAAGGAATTATTGGAAGTAGCCCACTGGGCGATTTCTCAGAGCCCAGTCTTCCTCAGCAAAAAGAGGAGGATTGGCAGTAGTTAGCTCAGGGCTAATCTTCCTCAAAAAAAAAAAAAAAGCAGACGTTGAAGCTCTGAGAGAGGAGTGATTTCCCGTTCTAGTTTGTTTCTTTAACAAATCATTGAGTTCTGGGTGAAGTCCATTAACAAAATAGGCTCACAAGGCAAAACTAGTCCCAGGGTCTTTGAGACCAGAGTACTGCCTAACTACTACTTCTAAATGAATTCAGAAATCTGCCACTGGTTCATCCTTTTTGTTTATAGGATTGGATTACGGCCCAGTCAATGCTCATGGGAAAACCTTTGGGAACTACTTCAAGAAGCAGCCAACTTCCTTTCTCGCTCTTTTTATTCTATCTGTTGAGGCACGTTTGGTGCAGTCCTCAAAATCTTAGGTAGGGACTTTCCAATATGTTTCTTGAAGACACTTTGGAGCATCTCCTGGACTATCATGTTAACAGACTGGTAAAAATCAGGTAGTCCGGGATCATAGGTGCCAAGAAGAATTTTATTTATTTTTTCTTTTTGTTTTGTTTTATTTTTTTTATTTTTTTATTTTTTGAGGCAGATTAGCCCTAGCTAACTACTGCCAGTCGTCCTCTTTTTGCTGAGGAAGCCTGATGCTGAGCTAACATCCGTGCCCATCTTCCTCTACTTTATACGTGGGACGCCTACCACAGCATGGCTTTTTGCCACGCGGTGCCATGTCCACCCCCAGGATCCGAACTGGTGAACCCCCGGCTGCTGAGAAGTGGAACATGTGAACTTAACTGCTGCGCCACCAGGCCAGCCCAAGAAGAATTTTAAATTCTTCTATAAATTTAGTTTAGTCCTTTTTAGGGTCTGGAAAATCATTTATAATGGCTCAAAGCTTGGCTCCAGTCCAGGGTTTAAGTTCTGCTGAGGCTAGGATCCCTGGTTCATTACAAAGTCTTATCTTAAAGGACATCTGAGATTTAGGGAGTTGGGGGGAAAGGCTAAAAGATCAAAGGGGTTAGTGGGTTGAGAATAATCAGGTAAAGGAGGATAAAGAGGAGCAGAGGGATGAGTTGGAAGTCACCTGAGTCATTCAAGTCAGTCAGAGCTTTAGTCTTAAGTTTTTCATTGGCTCATTGTAATGATTCCTTTACAGAGGCTATTTCAGTCACTTGTCTTTTGGAAGCCTCCATACCAAACAATGCCTTCCATTGTTTTCAAAGGTTCAGGATCATCTCTTTTCAGAGGTACCCCAAAGGTGGACTATCTTATCTAAGTTAAAGGTTCCCCAAAGTGGCCACTGTAATTCCAAGGTATCATATGTAGAGTGCACCCATTTTTCCAAAAAGGGACAAGATCCTGGTTGTTAAGTTGGGTATACATATAGGAAGCAGGAATTTTTGAGGGAGGTGGGGAAAGAGTTTTAGACCAAGTGGAATGAATCTTTGCCTTTAGAGTCCCTAAAATGACTGTATCTATAGGGAGCCCAGGAAATTTACTGCTGTCTAGGAACCCAGGGAATCATGAGTTTTCTCCCCTTACAGATATAAGTGTCACCAAGAAGCTTGAACAAAAACACAGGTATGCACAACAAAGTGAGAGAGCTCAAAACACAAAGAGAGTGGAGCTGGGATCCAAGAGAGACTTACGTTAGAACCCCGAGGTTGGTGAGAAAGTAGTGAGCACAATGGGCTTGGGAGGTACCAGCACCTGGCTACTCACTGGCCTTGGGGCTCGTCAGGGGTCTTCTTCAAATCCCACTTCCGACAGCAGAAGCTGTCAAAAATAAAATCAGATCAAATTAAAATGTTAAGAGTTTATTGGGCGTGTAAAAGAACAGCTTGCAAACTGGGAGACTTCAGACTGGAAATGGCAAAAGCTCTGAGGCATGTCATTACAGGATGGTTTATAAGGGGAGACTGAGGAAGTTAACCTTTACAATGACTGGTTGTTACAAATGCGGGTTTCCAGATGGCAGAGCATTGGTTAAAAGTGATTATCTTACACCATTTTAAGAAGACAATTGAGATTTTGTTTAAGATTTTCGGTGGCATTTACAAGAAATAAACTGAATTAAATTTCCCTTACATTGATGAAACAAACTAGACTAAGTTTTGATTACATGGCTTAACTGGCTTTATCTGTTTGGGGGATTTTTAAGCCTAGTCTCCATTTTATTTAACAGACCCAATTCAGTCTACAAGGCCCTTTCTTATCCCCTGGGCCAAAAGTAATTATTTGGTGGTTCTCTTTAGCCAAGGATAATTGGCACCAGGAGGGGCAGGGGGTGTAATCCCCAAGAGAATCCTCTTAAAGTAGGGACCAAAATTCCATAGTTAAGAAGGATAAAAGGACTGATTGTAGGGAGAGCTAATCTGGGACAAAGTTAAAACAAACCAAAACACACACACACATACCATAATGTAATAGATAATAATTATACACAAGTGTTATTTAACATAAAAATATGAAACACAGGTGTTTACGTGAAACTATATATGCTGTATTATTTATCCTTCAGTTACATAAATGCTATTATTTAAACAAAATAGGACTAATTAACAGTGACAATTAGTAATAATAGGACTAATTAAACAAATAGTGTATGAGAAATATTTAACAATATTTTTATGCATTTCTCTCCTCTGATACAGTTTTTTTTTCTTTTTCTTTTTTTTGCTGAGGAAGATTCACCCTGAGCTAACATCTGTGCCAGTGTTCCTCTATTTTGTATGTGGGTTGCTGCCACAACATGGCCATCAACGAGTAGTGTAGGTCTGTGCCCAGGAACTGCACCTTGGCCTTTGAAGTGGAGCACACCAAACTTAAACACTAGGCCATGGAGCCAGCCCCTTAATTTACTTTTTTTTTTTTTTTTTTTTTTAAAGATTTTTTTTTATTATTTCCTTTTTCTCCCCAAAGCCCCCCGGTACATAGTTGTATATTCTTCGTTGTGGGTTCTTCTAGTTGTGGCATGTGGGACGCTGCCTCAGCGTGGTCTGATGAGCAGTGCCATGTCCGCGCCCAGGATTCGAACCAACGAAACACTGGGCCGCCTGCAGCGGAGCGCGCGAACTTAACCACTCAGCCACGGGGCCAGCCCCCCCTTAATTTACTTTTTTAAACAACTAAATATTTAAATTTTAGAGGTTATATTATTCTGTATTAAGATGCAAAAATATGACTTTTTAAAAGGAGAACATAAATATAATAGGATTAACTAAACAGGCACTGCTATATTTACTAAAAATAGCAATGGCATGCTCCTTCTGTCTCACAATACAGGATATTTTTACTCTTTCTGTTTCCTTGTCCAATAGTACTTCTCTGAACAGCCTGCAGCCTTCAGGACATCCTTCTTTTCTTTTACATGGTGGTAAAACTGGATACAGTCGAATGGAAAATTCTCTTTGACTTGCAGTTGTGCTCTCACCAAGCCTACGTCACACTGATTCCTGGTGTCAGTCCAATGTGATGACATCAATCTAAATACCCTCTCAACAAAAACATGTGAGCATGGAATACTTAGAATTTTACTTATGAGCAGCAGCAAGTTTTTAGACTTGTAGGAATCTGTTTCCAGCTCTCCAGAAACGTCCATCCATTTTTCATCTCCAGGCTTGTTCGGGTAGACCAGCTGTTTGTCCATCAAGTCCTGCGCATCTATAAATTCATCAGAGAGGTTTCCATGTCTAAAAGGTCCATCATCTCTGAACATTCCGAATCACACCGGATGTCACTGTAAGTTAAACCTCTCTTTCTCAGAGAAAATGGTTTTAAAGCACAGAGGTAATTAGAATTTGTGAAATCAAAATTGGACTCCAAAAAAGGCATAGTTTTAGTAAAGAAATTGAGAAAGTCCTGTTTAATTTGACTGCTCTTTTCTGGTGACATTTTTTTCAGTTCTAAAGCAGTCTTCTTTCCAAAAAATGTGTCATTTTTTTCGCTGTATGAGTTTTTGTCGCAACTTACACATAATGTCAAATAACTCAGGTGCCGACAGTTTGTCCTTTTCTAGACTCTTTATGGCCTCTTCAAAGATCATCAAGCAGCTCTGGAGAAACAGCATATAAATTTCTGTTGTACTGTAATCCTTTTCTCCATTCTCATCCTCAATGTATTCCCAAATAAGAGAAGGACATTCTTCTTTTCCCACACTTTGAAAACAGGATTGTATGGTAGACCAACATTTTAACCTCGTTTCTATGGCTGGCAACAATGACAGTCATCTTGTAGGCATATGTCTAAGGAGGCCATCTCCTTCCATTTCTACAAAGTCAAGAATCTCATTAAGTTCTTCTGCATGTTTTGAGGAAATTGAAAAGTAACCAAAAACTTTCATTATGAAAGCCTCAGTGTCACAGGAAAGCGTATCACACCCCTTTTTAGCAGTCTTGGGTACAAGGTGTGCAGGACGTTTAGCAGGTGAGATCGTTTCATTTTCTTTGGTAAGAAGTTTATAGGCTGAATGGAATTTGCTGAAATTTACATCTGCGCTATCTGCTGAAATGCCGATGGCCGAGTAAAGTCTAGCTTGTGTTTGGAGTCTAGTTTCTGAGGTTTTGTTAAAATCTTCACGGAAATCAAGACAACGATTTGAAACCCCATTTTCCAAATCAAAGTACCTAAGAGCTGGGGGAACACTTTTTTATTGCCATGATTCATCACATGGCTTGATATACCGTAGAAAGCGTGACTGCTGGTAAGATCTGACAGAATCAACTCCACACTGTAAGGGGCCAAGACATCTGTAATCAAAATTTCCCCTTTTGCATGAATGACAAACATTAATGTACAACTGAAATTTCACAAGATTGTAACCTATCATTAACTCAATAAAAAAAAAAATGTCCCTTTCTGTTCGCCCATAGGACATTTTAGTTGCAATCACTGAATCAGGAAACATAACTTCACTGGGTCTCACAGAGCAGTCCAGTGAGCGATATGCTAGCGCGTGTTCATTTGTGTGGTATGCCAAGCTGATTTAGTGGCTGATATTTTCAATTGAGCATTGGTGTCTTTTGAGGCAACAAAGACACTTTGAATTGATTCCAAAGTACTTGCTTGTCTCATCCCGGACTTGTGGAATTCAGTCTCCATATGTGCTTGCACATCCCCTTCTCCACCATGCCCAACCCCGAATTCTTTTCTACATATTGTGCAGTACGCTCCGTTTGGATTATTTACCTCCGTAGTCCAGCCACATGTGTCCTTCCATCTGGCATTAAAGTAACATAGCCATTTAGTCTTCTTTTCCAGTATTGTCTGGGTCATGCTGGCATTGGTTTTGTACTCTCATTTTCATTATCTGAACTCTTAGAAAACATGGTCACAATATTCACAGAGTTAAAAATTAAACTAGCACTATCTCCATGCAAAGCACAACAGTTAACTAGACCGTTGACACTCACGGTTAGAACTGAACTCGCTCTGAGAGAATGCTACAATGGATACATTATTGTGAACCATAAATCATGGCTGCCAGTATCAGTGGTCAACTGAAGGCATACAATCGCCGTACTCATCGGTCACTAAAAACAGTGTTGTCTTCAGCCTCTTTTTGGGGGGCCATAATATGGGTTTTGTATCTTCCCCCCCACCCCAATCTTTGGCACTCATTGCTGAAAACCAGGATTTTTTTCACCCAGGTGGGGCTTCTTGGAACGTGGGACTTTCAGGGACAGTCCCAATCTGGCATAGCTGGTCACCAAAAATAAAGTTCTTTACTCTCACATTTTCATGAGTGAGAGCCTAGCTAGTGTTTTCAGATCTGCTATTTTGACTTTAGCAATTATATTTCTAGACATTCTGAGAAGTTTAGTCTAAGACAAATCAAATAAAAATGGTTAACCAGATCTTTCTGGCAGTAATTTTTCTAAAGGTTTTCTTCGGATAAATCTGGCATACCTCAAACTTTGCAATATTTGGTACAGCTGTTCCACAGTTTCTTTCTTTAACTACAGGAACCATTCTGAGACCCACGGGCAAGTCAAGGTTGGCTGTTCCTAAGGATGTGGCTGTGCTGGCTTTTGCTATTTCTAATAGCTCCATTTTATCTACAAAGGACAAAGACAAACACTCATTAATTTTACAGCCTATCCCAAAAAGGCTAAGCATGACAAATTAAGTATGCAATTTATTATAAAAGCAATATAAAGATGCTCACTTATGTTTATAAAATACTTGAGAATCATGTTAACGCCAGTAAATGTAAAAAAAGGGTGAAGGCAGAAATTGCCAAGAGAAAGAAAGTTAATACTGTTCCTCCCACAGTCACAAAGCTGAAGGTAAGATCTGTTAAATGCTGCTGAGAGCTGGTAAAATAATGTTGTCCTTAATAAGATTAAAAAGTTTCCATTAAGAACTGCCTACACTAGATTCCTCCACCCTGAGCCATTTAACAGTCACAATTAATCTTTAATCCTGAGGGGTAAGTATCATGTCCATTTAAAAATAGGCTATGGGGGGCTGGCCCAGAGGCGCAGCAGTTAAGTGCACACGTTCCCGATTCAGTGGCCCGGGGTTTGCTGGTTCAGATCCCGGGTGCGGACATGGCACCGCTTGACAAGCCATGCTGTGGTAGGTGTCCCACACAGAAAGTAGAGGAAGATGGGCACGGATGTTAGCTCAGGGCCAGTCTTCCTCAGCAAAAAAGAGGAGGATTGGCAGCAGATGTTAGCTCAGGGCTAATCATCCTCAAAAAATAAAAATAAAAATAAAAAAAATAAAAATAGGCTATGGATTGCATGGTATAGTTGGTCTACCAATCTGCTAATGCCCCCCTCCCAAAACCCAAAGCTTCACAGCATCAAAGGAAATCAAAGAAATTAAATGACACAACAGCCTTGGTTCCCTAGCTTATTCATATACTGTCGGCCTACACGTAAAAAAGGTGAACCTGTGCACCTCTCTTAACGACAAATGACCCATCCACCTTTTTCCACTTAAGCGAAATGAGCTTCTGCTCAGCGACCTCTTCCTGGACCTCTTCCTCCAACTGCTGTGTTCTTTCGGGTACACCATAGGGTCAGAGCCGTAGTACTGTCCCCTGGCGAGATCGCGTAGAAGGCACCTGCTGCAGGGACTCGACCGGCTCCGCGAGTAAGACCGCGAGTGGCGCCTGGACTTTCTCAGGTGGCGCCTTCAGGAATGAGACCTTGACCTGCTCCTTCTCCCGGGCCGGCCCGATTCCTGGATGACGACTAACTCGAGACGCTGGAAAGGGACCGAGAGCTTCTGGAAGAAGGGGCGAACCTGTCCACAAGTCGTTACCGTAGCTAAGACATCGTTGTTTCCGGCTTTTGAAAAGGCTCGCTCCCCAGAAACCTAGATTATCTCCTAAACAGCGCTTCTAACCCCGACGATTTTCCCCGGGGCGGGGGGGGATATTTGGCAGTCTGGAGACATCTCTCCTTGTCACAACTGGGAGAATGACACTGGCATGAGTGGGTAGAAGCCGGGGATGCAGATAAAGATCCTACAGTGCACAGGACAGCCCCGTATAAACAGAATTATCCGGCCCAAAATGTCAGTAGTGCCTAGGTTGAGAAACTGTGCCTTAAAGCAAAGAGAGAAAAAGGCCAAGTCCAGAGGTGGGTCACCGCGTCGGGACCAGGGCCACACAGGACCGCATGCGCCGAACCGGGACGTCCCGCCTCCCGGGGGTGACCTCGCCCCCAAGGCGGCGGAGCCATGGCGACGGCGGGGCCAGGCGCTGAGAAAACAATCAAGACTTTAAAACCCCAATTAGCGCTGTGGGGACCCGAACCCGCACCCACTTTTGCACCACGCGGGGCTCGGCACTGTTCTTGCCACCCAGGACTGAGACGACTGCGGGACCGACCCCAGCACTAGAAAACTCACCGCCTCACTCAAGAGAGATGCAAAGGCCCAAGAGGCCTTCCTCTCGAGAACTTGGGACACAGAGCGACTTCTCACATCTACCCTTGAAAGGTATACTCAAACCACCGCTGCGGACCCCCACCTGCGAACTGAGCGCTGGGGAACGCCCCTGCCGCTGGAGGCCCGAGCATGCGCAGAGACGGCGGCGCGGTGGGCGTGGCTCCCTAGGGCCCTAGCTCCGCCCTGTCTCCGCCCTCTCCGTGCCCCGCCCCACGCCCCTGTCTCCGCATGCGCGGCGAGAGCTGGGTCCCCGGGCTGTTGCATCCGGGTACCGGCGGCGGCCTGTGGGTGTTTTGTTTTCCTGGCTGAAAGTGGCCGAGCGAGGCGGCTGGGCGCGCGACACCCGGGCTCGGGACTGACCGACTGCACGGGCGGGGCTGCACGTGAGTGCCGGGCGGGGAGGGTTGGGGAGGGGCCGCCGCAGGCCGCGTAGGGCTCGGACCGGGCCGCGTGCCGGCGGAGGCTGACTGGGTCGTTGCCTGCAGCTGTGGGAAGCTGCGGGCGCGGGCTGAGCCCTCCTGGCCCCTTCCTGCCGCCCCGTGTCCGGCGGGCGACGGCGGCCGCACTCGGCCGGGCTGCGGGGCCGCGCCCTCCCCAGGGCGGCCCAGGGTTCTTGGCAGCCCCCTCGCCCCCTGCCTTCGAGCTGGAGAAACCGAGAGCCCGAGCGAGGGTCGCTGACCCTCCAAGTCCCGGCGCACGCTGTGCACCTACAGTCCCGGGGTCTGGAGGCGGAGTCCGGCGCTGGCGTGCCCGGAACGGCCCGGAGAAAAATGGACTTGGGCAGGGTCATCGCGACGAACCGAAAATCACGCTCACTGTTACTGCTCTGCCTCCCACGGAAGCAGAAAACGAGTGAATTTCCAAAATTGGACTTGTCCTAAGGGCGTATTAGCACTGGTTATAATCACAGTTTTCAATGTTTAATTTTTAAAAAGGAGTTTACAGTTGGATTCATTGCTCCTTTTTTTTTTAGGATATCATGGTTTTTGGACAACCATGAATGCTAACTACAGAGTAGCTTTGTGGACGGGCCCTGATACGCTGTAGGAGTTTGGGCGTTTTCTTGATTATGAGCAAGTTATACATAATTCAGGGTTTTTCATACTTTGAAGTAGAGGTAATATGGATGTGTCTCAGGCCGGGTCTCCATAGCCCAGCTCGGAAGAATGTTTTATCTAATTTGTTAAGACAATTTAGGTCGGATTCTTTTTGTCTGAATTGATATTAACTAAAATTTTGTGCTTCCTTTTGACTGGAAAATATCTGTTAGAATGAGAGATAGAGATGTTAAAATGAAATGGGTTTCTTTACATAGAAATGACACCAAAAGGCAGGCTTGCAGAAGGAAAAAATAATGAAGTGAAAGGAAGTGATGTGGGTAGCAGACCTGCAGTGCGGTGTTTAATTTCCTAATCTGAGTGTGAAGAAACACGTTCTGTGATAAAATGTGTAAACGGCTGAGAAATATTTCTCATCTGAGTCCATGCTTTAACTCAGAGCCAAAGTTTTTCATTTCTCTCCGCTATGTCAGTGCTCCTGGGCTGTAAATATGTAAATCATATACTAACTTAATTTGAAATTAAAATTAATAATCATTATAAAACTTTTTCAATATTTGGATACCCACCTTTGTTCCTATTACCTAAATGTACCAAAGCCATTTTTTAAATTAAAAAAATACTAACTGAATCCAAATTTTTTTTCCAAAGTTATGTGGAAATTCATCAAAAGCCAGATAAATATTCTGAAGTAGAAGTAGCTGAAATAAAGTATTTGTAACTTCACTTTTATTACATTATTCCTGAACTGTTGACTGTTTTCTAGGAACATAAATCAGATTTGCAGAAAGTAAATAGAAGTACTTTATTTCGTTGATTTTGTTTCGTTGTTTTTTTAAGTGACCTGAAAAAATGTCTGGATTTCTAGAAGGCTTCAGATGCTCAGAGTGCATTGACTGGGGAGAAAAGCGCAACACCATTGCTTCCATTACTGCTGGGGTTCTAGTAAGTGTCATTGATAATTTGGGCCTTGATTACTTTGGTCTGTTTGTTTTTATGTGTTTGGAATTCTGTATGATGTTTTTAAATACGTACTCTTTATTTTATCTTTGAGCACTGAATTTATTTTAATAAATGTTGATACTGTTTATGAGGGGGGTGAATTATTCCTTTTTGAGAGTTGACGTTATGGGTTGAAATTTGATTAGTAGATTGTTTTTCTTTAAGTGCATGGTAAAAATGGTATAATAAGACGGTATATTTTATACGTTTATTCATTATATGGATTATGCCTCCTCTTAATGAGTGCATTAAGTTACCATGAAGTGTTGAGAAATAATCAGGTCAAAATCAGTCAAGAGATATGATTGCATTTCTCCATAATCCAGAGTTAACTTTCTTCTGAATCTCATTTAAAAAGGAAGGGAGGAAGGAAGGCAGAAAGATGTTAAGATATATTGCTTAGAAGAAATTGAGTGTAAAATTCTTATTTACATTGCAAATCCCTCAAGGCATCTGACTTTTGTGTTTTATGCTCTTATGTAGTCATATGCGCTAAAGAGTTGAATTTTAAGTAAACAAAAAGAATCTACCTTTAAATATCTCCTCTTTGCCTAGTCTCTGACACTTACAACCTGTGAAAAATAATTATCCTATATTTTTCCAAAGTAATGGCAAAATATAAAACTGTATAAATCTTGCTCTTACAAACATCAAAAAAAAAAGCTTTAAATTTTGGTCTGTGAAGAAAATATCTTGAATACCTTGAGCTGAAGGTGAAAAAAAAAGTGAAAGTACTTGTGCTAGCCAGTAAAAATGTCATTAATAGAGTATGGATCTGTCTGTAACCCGATAAAAATAATTTGGTTAGCCTAAAATAGTTATTTTTAAATAATTGCCAGAAGATGGCGGTTCCCAGAGCTAACTGGATCAGGGTTGGGAGTGGGGGTAGATAGAGGGTTACTTTCAAAACCTAAGCTACTTGTCAGAATTTGGTTAATATCATCTTATTGTAAGTTTCTGCTTGGGTGATAAATAATATTTGTGCAGTATTAATGTTTTTTCATTATGTATTTGCCCTTGATTATATCCAGAACCAAATTCAATTAGGATAAATTATAATTTGGTGTTGATATTGAATTTAGCATCATAGCCGAAACCATCTGTAGACTGCACTGTAATTCATCAAAAGGAAAAGCAGAACTGCAGAACCACTGATTGCTTTTTTTTTTTAAAGATTTTAAAAATTTTTTCCTTTTTCCTTTTTCTCCCCAAAGCTCCCCAGTGCATAGTTGCACATTTCTAGTTGTGGGTCCTTCCAGTTGTGGCATGTGGGATGCCGCCTCAGCATGGCCTGATGAGCAGTGCCATGTCCGCACCCAGGATCTGAACCGACGAAACCCTGGGCCGCCAAAGCAGAGCAGGGGAACTTAACCACTCGGCCACGGGGTCGGCCCCAGAACCACTGATTGCATAACACCAAGAGGAAAGCTAAAATTCTATCCACAATTATTCCCCATATTATTTTGAATAATTCTTTTCATTTTCAATAATAACACCTTTCTGGAGGCTTAGAATATATCAGCAACAGGCCACTCCTTCTGTCCATTAGAATCTGAATCACTTTTTTCCCTTCTCCTGCCATGAGATACCATAATTTATTTCTAGTTCACAAAATTAGATTATAGACTTTATTACGACAATATAAAATAATGCCTGAAGTAGACGTAGAAAAGAAGTTCATGTTCATAAATATTAATTGCTGTCAGACTTAAGCATATGTAATATTCAGTCAGATATTAAGCCATGTGCAAAGTATATGCAAGACACTGCTGGAACGTTTAGGAAAATTTTGAAATTCATTAGAAAGGATCTCTTCATTTAGGTACCTTGCTTTCTTTTTAGCCAGTAAGATATGAAATCACTGTCATTGCTCCTTGGTCCCCTTTTCGGTTTGTCTTAGTTTTTCACAGGCTGGTGGATCATCATAGATGCGGCCGTCATTTATCCCAAGATGGAGGAGTTCAACCACTCATACCACGCCTGTGGCGTCATAGCAACCATTGCCTTCCTGATGTAAGTGTTGTTGGTGACACGACTTACACAGATTGTCACAAAATAAAAGTTTTTTACATACAGTTGAGTAAAGTTTTTTAAATATTATCAAATTAGCATATTGGACATGGTGTAAAAGTCAAATCATAGGGAGGGACTTACAAAGAAAAGCTACAGTCCTTTTTTCTAGTCTTCCTTCCACCTCTCCTCCTCCACTTCTGTCTCCCAGCGTCTCTCAGCTATCCTTTTATTTCTATACTGCCAGTGTCTCTAACTTTACTTTTAGGTCAGAAACCATGTCCTCTATATAAGGGTTTGTTTATTCATTCATCCAACAAATACTCATTAAGCTTTATATTCCCAGGCTCTGCTCTAGGTACAGGAAAGACAGTAGCAAATAAAACAGGGAAAAATCCATGCCTTTATGGAATTTATACTCTAATGAACGAGGCAGGTTGTAACTAAAGAGAAATAAATTAAATATATAGCACATAAAATAATGATAAGTGCTAGAGAAAAGAAGCAGAGGAGGAGATATGAGATGTCAACAGGGTGTGTAGAAGTTTTAGAGTCAAGGAAGGCCTCACTAAGAAGGTGATTTTTGAGTAAAGACTTGAAGAAATGAAGGAGCTGATCATGAGGGATATCTGAGAGATCATTCTAGGCAGACAGAACAGCAAGTACAAAGGCTTTATGGCAAGGAGACCAGAATGGCTGGAGCGAAGTGTCAGGTCTTAAAAGCCAGGGAAGACTGAAGAACTATTCCAGACTGAGGAGACTAAAGAGACAGGAAAACAGAGTGTACCTCATGATTCTGGACAGGATCCTTTTGCTATTAAGAGCATTATTGGGACAACTGGGGAACTTCAATAATGTCTGACAATTTCCTGATTCTCATGGTTGTACTGTGGTTCTGTAGAACTGTCTTGTTTCTGGGAAACGTGTACATTTCTGGGGTCATGGGGCATCATGTTGGCAACTTTCAAATGTTTCAGGAAAAAAAAATTATTTGAACTATACTTGGAACTTTTCTGCAAGTCTGAGATTATATGTAAAACTAGTGATATCAGAGAACAAATAGCAATTGTTCATGTCAGAAGGTGCCTGATAGTGAAGACTGACACTGACAAGGCAGGGTCACGGCTATCTGACAGAGGCTTATGAAGTTTATTCAGGTGGCTGCAAGGAAAAGCAAGAGCTAAGAACTACTAACCTAAGAACATCTGCATTTTTTTAAAAATATGAAGTTTGTTTTAAAATATTTTTGTTTATGTACTAAATAATTTAGGTGATATAGAGATCACTGAAAATAATTATGAGTATTGTGATCATTCTAAAACTTAGATTTGAATGAATAAGACTTCATATTATTATGAAGAAATTAGAGTTTATATAGTCAACACATTTATCGAGCACCTACTATGTACCAAGCCACATGCTAGGCACTGAGAATAAAAATAGGAAACAAGATAGACACAGCCCCTGCCCTCATGAAGCTTACTTTCTAGAGGTAGACACACACACATATATATGTTTTCTAACTTTTTACCTTGATATATTGTGAAATTTTCCCATGGCATTTAAAAGTTTTCCAAGGATACTTTTGAAGAAAGCAAGGCTATCTCAATTTAAAGAGGTAGTCTGTGAAAGTCAGCAAAAGACTTCTTATGTTTGGAACGTGTATCAGTGATTAAAAAAAAAGATTTTACCACTTGAATCCTTTGTACTGAGTATGTCTGATGTGTACAAATGGAAAACTAGATAGGACCAAGCTAGAGATTGTTCCAGTCTTAGCAAAATATAATTTTGAGAATTTTACTCTCAAATTTTGACCAGTGTCAGAATCACCTGAAGGATTTGTTAAAACTCAGATTGCTGGGCCCCACCCCCAGAGTTTCTGCTTCAGTAAACTTGGGGTGGAGCTGGGGAATTTTCCTTCTAGAGACTTCCCAGGTGATGCTGATTCTGCTGGTCTGGGCACTGTAATCACTGCTTCAGAGGGTGTCTGGTTGAAGGGACTTGCCTCAGGTCATATGAATCGATTACTCAAGACTCTCGAAGCCTTACCTTCAATTGGAGGAACTCTGGCTTACTGTGTCTGGTAATGTAATGTCATGGATGGTTTCCTCTTGGAGTCAGAGACCCTGATTTCTTGGTTTTGTTGTATTCACACAGGATTAATGCAGTATCTAATGGACAAGTCCGGGGTGATAGCTACAGTGAAGGTTGCCTGGGTCAAACAGGTAAATTTGTGCAAACAACATCTTACCACACGCCCTTAAAATGAGGGTCATATGTGGAAGGGCCACTTGTCTGACTCCTTCAGATCAGGGCTAGGATGGAGGTGTTCTGAGCAGAGGTTATAGGTTCCAAGGCGTAAGGTAAAAGTCACATTTGGTCAGAGTTTGCTGTGTGGTACAGGATGTGCAGTTTTGAGTATGTAGCCCTGTGCAATAATGTGTAGACGTAAGAGTATACAGTATACAGCAGAGAACAGTATATAATAAGGAATACGTGTGCAAAATAGAATTGATCGTACTTTAAGCTATACCCTATAAATTATTTCCTTCCCTTTTTTGCCAATCTTATATGATTGAGTTAGCATTTTGAACTAACTTAGAATCATAGTTTTTTGTGTATTTTAAAATGCACAACACAAAATGCACCATCTTAACCTCTTGTAAGTGTCGAGTTCAGTAATGTTAAGCACATTCACATTGTTGTGCAGCCAACCTCCAGAACTCTTTTCATCTTGCAAAACTGAATAGAATAATAGAATTTTAGTGCTGGGGTTCACCCAGGCCCCTCCTGCTCACCTGAGGAGCTCATGTCCCCTGCACTCCGTGGCCGTGTACCTGAGGTCGGCAGAATACAGAATACATGTGGCACAGCTTCCTTGACAGTCCAGTTTACTCAAAGATTTCAGGGGACAGATGTTAACTAAGCAGTTTAAATGATAAACTCAAGACATTACATCCATACAAAGATAAACCTGGATATAGGCAAATTTCTTCTTTTTTTTTTTTTTTTTTTGAGGATGGTTACCCAGCTAACAACTGCCAGTCCTCCTCTTTTTTGCTGAGGAATCCTGGCCCTGAGCTAACATCCTCTTCCTCTACTTTATATGTGGGACGCCTACCACAGCATGGCGTTCCGAGCGGTGCCCTGTCTGCACCTGGGATCTGAACCGGCGAACCCCGGGCCTCTGAGAAGCAGAACGTGCGAACTTAACTGCTGCGCCACCGGGCCAGCCCCATGCCCATGGATATAGGCAAATTTCAAGTGACTTTTTTTTTTTTTAATAAAACAGGAGAAACTGCAGAAGTCAACTCTGGTCTGTGCTTTCAGGCTGTCTTCTGGTTCACTCACTCTCTTCCTAGATGACCTTAAGTGGAAGAGCTACAGGAACACTGACCTGCCATCACCTTGTGAACGCTGAACAAATAAATGAATGTCAGCAGTCAGCGTTGATAACAACAAGCCAAGAACAGCTAGAGCTGAGACTAGAATGTGGCCAGCACATCTCTAAAGAAAATGTGTTAGCTGGCACAGCCTTGGGCTTCCAGAGCCGGTTATATTTGTTTTACTGTCCCGTCTATGAGTAACAGCTTATTATTTCAGAACTATTTTTTATGTTTTGAGTATGAAATCAGAAATTTATATATAACATTCTGTTTGCTGCCTTTTATTAAGCAAGGCAGTGTTATTATTAAAATGTATTTGTGCTAATTAAATAAACTCATCTCAGAGTTCATCTTAGGCAGTCTGATGACTCCATTTATTTTATAGGAAATCTTCATAAGTATTATATAAATGTGATTTATAACATGGTTGTCTTCCTCTGTTAACATAGTTTTAATGCACCTTTCCTAATTGCCAGCCACAGTACATTTGAACTTCCTTTGCTACCTGACTTCCCTGAAAGGGAAATCTGCTAGTGTTTGGATTCATATGTCACTGAATAGGAGTTTTTTGTTAACTATTCCTGTGTTATGTTTTGTGAGGTTTTTGTAGGAAGGTTGAGTACAGTTTTTGCAGTGTGGATAGGTGGGGAAAGTAAATATAGGCACTTAGAAAATACAGACCAGCCGGCAAGAAAAAGGCCGCCGTCTGCACTGATGATACTCAGCACATCTTCTGCCCCTGTTCTTATTTTAGACTTTACTGGCAACTACACATTTTTTCTCTCTGGGTTTTTGTTTTCTTTTTGAAAAGCCAGTTGAACTGACTGCTACCTTCTGAGAAACAATTCTGACAAAATTTTCTCTCTTTTAAGGTGCTCGCATCTGGCTGTTCATTGGTTTCATGTTGGCCTTTGGGTCTCTGATTGCATCTATGTGGATTCTCTTTGGAGGTTATGTTGCTAAAGGTAAGAGAAGGCACAGTTTACATTCTCCTCCACTGGAATGCTGAAGTTGTGCATTGAAGTTGGTTATTTTAGAATAAAGCTTTTTTCATATAGATGGGCCAACTACTAGCAGTACGTTTGTGCCTAGGAGCTCCCCTCTCTCTGTCAGTATTTGTTTGGTTTGTTTGGTTTGTTTTTAGTATCGCTTCTGTATTTTTTCTTCTAATCTAGAGCCTGGAAGGAATGAGACACGGCTCCATACCTTGCCTCTCTTTGGCTTCCAAAAACCTCAAAAGCAGAATACATATGTTGCGTAGCTATTTGGCAAGTGTTGACTTGCTGAATAATATCCATGCAAGGCTCTAACATCCTAGAATGGAAGTTAATCAAGCCAAGCCTCGCTGATAATATGATGTCATCTCCCTTTAAATAGAATAAATTAACACAATGTGCTTCTGCTGTAAAAGGCCAGTTTAAGGCAAGCTCAGGAAAGGGCCTGCTCTTAGGTCCCTGGCTGAAATTTCAGCTTGAAGGACTCCAGAAAAATATGAAATCCACCAAGGTTCCAGGTAAAATTGACTATGCTTATCACAGTAAATATACAATATCAATGATTTGCAAAAACTGGACCAGCAGAGATCTAATCTAGCTCATATTTTAACACTTTGCTTCTTTGAATAAAATGTAATTCTTGGATTAAAATCATGGGTTTTCTGAATTTTATTCAAATCACTTAAACTTACAGGAATGATAGCATTTTTAATATTTTTCTTTTGTTTATATAATTTATTACTAAAACCATGTTACCGAAACTGTAGAAAAGAAAGAAAAGGACTGTAATAATCTTACTCCTCCTAAATATTTTGGTATATTTCCTTTGGTCTCTTTTCTTGTGTTTTTTATGTAGTTACAATACAAATACAATTTTGAACCCAGCTGTTTGCATTTAACCTGATATCATAAGTAGTTCTGTTGTTGCTACAAAATCTTCGTCACCACCATATTTTAAAAACGAAAAGTTATGTTTTTAAGCATGTGAATTGCATAACAGATGTTCCTTATGGAAAGCTGAGACTATAAAAGAGCTTAAAGGGGGCCAGCCCAGTGGCATAGTGGTTGAGTTCGAGTGCTCCAGTTCACCAGCCCACGGTTCGCAGGTTCGGATTCTGGGTGTGGACCTAGCACCACTGGTCAAGCCACACTGTGGGGCATCCCAGATAAAACAGAGGAAGATCGGCACAGGTGTTAGCTCAGGGCCAATCTTCCTCAAGCAAAAAGAGGAAGATTGGCAAGAGATGTTAGCTCAGGGCCAATCTTCCTCACAAAAAAAAAGAGCTCAAAGAAGAAAATAAAATTACTGACAATTCTTTCCCAGATATAACTATTAATGCAGAGCCCCTTTTTGTAGGAATGTGTTCATTGCATAGAATATTAAGTTACTTTCCTAAAGGCTGCTCGAGTCAGGTTATGCTTTGAGAATTAGAAGCAGATCTGTAATTTATAAAGTTGCCTTTATATAGGATCTTTATGAGCCATTCTAATGGTCATAGTTATGTAATGTGGAATATTTAATGTGGCCTTCTAGTCGTGAAGGCTTGTACAAACCAGCTGTTACGGCGGTAATCAGATTAATTTAAAACTATTCTGAGAAAAAGGTGATAATTCATCCATTCATCCTGCCTCAGTTTCTCAGTTAGTGAGTAATCACTGACAGCTCCAATAGTAGAAATTTATGAGAATTTCAGCTTCAAACCATGATAAAATTGGGACAAAATGTTCCCCTGGCACTCTTGCCCATACTAGTTAATGGCTACTCTGTGCCTCCAGGTGTTTAGGCCGAAAGCCCTGGCTGGTTAAGGCCCGTCAAAGATGACACGTCTCTTTCTCTCGTACCCAACATCTGATCCCTCAGCAAGTCCTGTGACTCTGCTCTTGGAATGTATCCTGAACTGACCGCCTCGTGCCTTGTCCACGGCTCTTACCTGGTTCAGCCCAGTACAGTCCTTGCCTGGTTTCCTGAAATAGCCTCCACACGGGTTTCTCTTTCTCCCCTTGCCCCCTTTAGTCTGCTCTCAGCACAGCAGCCAGAGGCATCCTATTAAAATATGTCAGCTCATATCATTTCTGCTCAAAACCCTCCAAGGGCTTCTCCTCTTACCCGGAGTGAAAATCAAAGTCCTTGCTGTGGCTGCAGGGCTCTCTAGGACCTTTGCCCCCAGCCTGCCCTCTGCTTCTCTGATCCGTCTGCTGCTTTTCTGTCGTTTGCCCTATTTACTGCTGTATCCTCCGCACATTGAACAGTGCCAAGCATAGTATGCACTCAGTAAATATTTGTTAAGCGAATGAAGGGAGCTGTCATTTATTAAACCAAAGCTAGACTCTGTCATATGTATTATGTCACTTAATACTCAAACCAGCCATAGTTACCGGAAGAATCAATTATGTTAGGCGCGAAAACTGATAGCTGCCAGCATATCAGAAACTAAATATTTGAGATTATAAACATCTAAATATTACAATTATTTTTACAGAAAAAGCCGTAGTCTACCCTGGAATTGCTGTATTTTTCCAAAATGCCTTCATCTTTTTTGGGTAAGTTTGTTTTTCATTCTTCATCCTATTTTTTTAAATTCTTTTTTTATAATAGTTTCTTTTATGTCGTATACTATATTTAGCTGTTTAATTTACCCCTGTCCAATGCCCCTCCCCCACATTGTTGTCATAAAATATGAAGACTGAGGTTGAGAAAGATATTTTTAATACATGGGTTAGTTTGCTGCCAACCTTAGGAACATACATTGATTTTAAACATTGCCACCACCTCCCCTTTAATGAAGAACTGTGATTCGTATAGATTTAGTTACATAACACTGACAATGTTTGCTTTAAATCTGTATCTCTAACAGTTGCTTTTAATGAAAGCCTGCTTAAAACCGTTTCTCCTTAAAATTTTGTTTCTGGGTGCATTTTATAGTTCCTTCTATCCTTGGTGTCATTAGAATTTGTTCATGAAATTTGAGGTGTGGAAGAAAAGCCTTAACATTTTTTATCCTTCTGATACAATGACAAAAGATTACTAAAACCCCTAAAAACCTTAATATTTTTATCAGTAGTTTTCTCTAATGTTCATTTTTTCCTGGACACTTAAGGCCTGCCCTTTCCCCTACTCCTAGCCTCCCCAGCCCCCAAAATAAAAGACTATTCTTTACCCTCTGCATCAGGAACTCTTAACCTCCATTCCGTGGGTAGGCTTCTAAAGATGGGGAACCAGCAGACATTTCCGTATGCAAGACATTGGTGTTTCTAGAAAGAGAATCTGTGGCTTTCATCAGATTTTCAAAGAAGTCCCTAATCCAAAAAAGGTTAAAAAAAAAAAATTGCTGTATATTCTAGAACAGTCTATTCCAGGACTTTTCCTTTTCTTCCCCAAAGAGGAAATGGATGCCCACATCTACTTGAAGCACTTGTGAAATGCTAATCATTGCCCTTCAGTAATAGTCAGCAGTTGGTATTCACACTTATTCCGTTCCACCACCAGGCATTTTTGCAATATAAAATCAGTTTGGAAGTAAGAAAAATGTGAACTTAGATGTGGCAAGATACACAACTTCTTTGAGTCATACTTTGTGTCCTGAAACTAGTGGAGAAAACAGAGAGTTAAAAAAAAAAAAAAGTTAAACCATTGACTTTTATGCAGAAAATAATAGTGACCAAAGTGTATTGAGCAGTTATTCTGTACGAGTCACCACTGTTAGTGCTTTACACACTCTCTCAGTTAATCCCCATCACGGGTCTGGAGGTGACTCCATCATCATCATCCCCATTTTACACGTGAGAACACAGGCATGAGAAGTTAGGTAACTTGTTTGAGATCATGACTAAAATTCAGGCTATCCGACCCCAAAGTTCAGGCTCTAGCTGCTATGATGGTGAAATTTGAAAGTTGGGATGAATTAACTGACATTTTCTCCTTTTGCTGAGTCTTCAACTGTTGTTCAGTATTAGTCCTGTTTCCCTCCTCTCCCCCTTTTTTGTTTTAACGAATGTAACATCGTACTTGAAAAATACAAAATGAGTAAACCTCACTCCCCAACTTACAAAATAAAATTTGCGTTTGTTATTTTGTAGAGCAGTGTAGCGTGTGTTTATTAGAGGGACAGTATTGATGTTCAGGATTTCTTTTCCTTCCAAGCCACAATGCTGAGGCTTGAGCATCTTTAAAGAAGGACCAGCATCTTGAGCTCACGACTCCAGTATCTCCACAGCGTTAGAGGCGCTGGGGGGACTCAGTGTCCCAAACTCCAGGGTCAGAGCAGGGGTACGAAAAGCTTCAGGATGAAGTGGGGGGAAGGGAGTTTACTGAAAACCAGCCAGGGAGGGGCAAACAGCAGCCTTTTTTATTTTAATCGTTATTTAGCTTGGCAGAGATAAAGGATAAAGCAAGGTCCAGCTTGACATGCTGCTTTGGCAGGGACATTACTCTGTCACAGCAGGAAGAACAGAGGATTGAGAGGAGAAGATTCGTGGGAAAATTTCTCTCTTCCGATGAGGGAGGAAATACATGAGATCATAGAGTAGTTAGCACATTTCACAAAACCTTGGAAACCGATCATTGACTTGTCGTCTCAAATCAGTTATAATGAATTACTTTTATATGCAACAAGTTTGGTTAATTTCTCATTTATTACTGTCGTACCTCGTAGGTCTAAAAACTCATTAGGTTTTGTGAAAATACTATAAGCATATTGAAATTAAATTCAACTAATAGACACTGTGGTCAGAACAGTTGTAGCAGATTACCTGCCGTTCTGATTTATAACAGAAGAGTTCTCAGCAACAGCTATTACTGTTTCAGAAATCACAAACAGATGTCACGACCAAAGGTGACCATGTGACAGTGTGGGAGGGACTGGCTGTTGCCCAAGAAACTCTTCAGTTTACACTTTACATCTGTTGCCGAGCTGAAGTTAGCATGTCTCTTCTAAGCCATCTGGAGAGTAGAGGCCCTGATAACCAACTTGGGATTTTCTTTTTTGCAGCAGTAGGTCTGATATTAACCTGAAGAGCAGAGATCAAGTCACCTTTTGGAGGTTTATGAAATCTTTTATAAAGAGAAATTAATATACTTCCGAGAGATTATAGCTGACTTACTGGTTGCATTTTGTTTTCATCCCAAAACGCTCAAGTGTTTACCTTTATAAAAGCCTACAAAACCTGTTTTAAGTTGATCATTATGATTGCGGGCTTAACCTCGAGTATACACCGATAATTGGAAAACAGATGAGAAAGCGAAATGAAATGCAGCATGTGCCATTAAAATGTCTACTGTCTTCAGTTTCCCTTGCATTTACCGCCCCCATCCAAGCCCTGTTCAAGCTGCCTCTGAATTGTCTTAAACCTGTTCTGGTTTTGTCCGCTTCCCCTGTTTATGTTCAGTCATCGTCATCCCTTCCTGAGCTGTTCGCATCCCTAACTGGTTCCTCCCTCGGATCCGGTTTCCTGCTGAAACATAGCTCTAATCCTGTCATTTCCCATCTTAAAGTTTTTCAGAACTCACAGCTGTCTACAGAAGACATCAGCGCTAGTGGCCATCCAGCCAAATTCTGCCCACAATTCTGTTTGTTTCAGCCTATACAGTATTTTTTGTTTTATTGAGCTAACATTTAAAAGTCAAGATGGGGCTGGCCCCGTGGCGGAGTGGTTAAGTTCGCGCGCTCCGCTGCAGGCAGCCCAGTGTTTCTTTGGTTCGAATCCTGGGCGCGGACATGGCACTGCTCATCAAACCACGCTGAGGCAGCGTCCCACATGCCACAACTAGAAGGACTCACAACAAAGAATATACAACTATGTACCAGGGGGCTTTGGGGAGAAAAAGGAAAAAATAAATTAAAAAATCTTAAAAAAAAAATCAAGAGATTTTACATAAAAATCTGAATTTGGGGCTTTTCTTGAAAAACTGGAAGATCAGTCAACCCTGGGCCCTGCACAGCAACAGTCAGCTGGAGGTGAATAGTTGCTCCTTTTAAATGGGGGCGGCATCTCCGCATAGCCCCATTCCATTCATTGCCTGGGACTGGTTCCCGGTTGCCCCCTGTAGGAGAGCATAAGGCTGGCACCGGCCCTCTCAACTCATTTAAGGCCCCTGAGGCCCCTGTAGGCCATTCACCACCCTGGTCAATTGGCTTACCAAACCCTGGCCACCTCCATTCCCTGTCCTCCTTGTCTCTTAAACTATAATCTAGCTATATTGGACTCTTCCCTGTTCTGCTACGCCTCGGATATCTGTATCAATAATCCATATCCATGTACGTCTCCTAATGCATATAATTGCCCTCTTGCCCCTGGTAAACCGGAGCCTTGAGGACAACCATAGACGCCTCCCGTCCTCAACCCTGGACTAAGCTCTGTGGGCGCGTTTTCCTGACACACTGATCTCCTGGGCTTTTCCTGAGGCCCCGCAGTCTTTTAGTCCCTTTTGCCTTTTGATAGACTGTTTCCCCTCTGTGAAACATCTTCCTTCATCATCCCACTAACTCCTGTTCCTGCCAACCTCCCATTCAAACTCTTGCTCACCCTTCAGAGTTCATCTAATATTACCACCTCCATAAATCCCTTTCTGACACCTCCAGGCAGAATAAATGCCATGTGTTTCTGTGCTCCCTTAAGGTTTGGTGTATATACTGCTAATACTTACCATATTGTGTCACCAAGAATGTGAGCAACTCAAGGGCAGGGGGACTATATCTTATCTTTAGAGCCCTGGCATCTAGCACCTAGCACCTTGACATTCAAAAAAGGTTTGTTGAGGGGCCGGCCCCATGGCCGAGTGGTTAAGTTCACACCCTCCGCTTTGGCGGCCCAGGGTTTCACCGGTTCAGATCCTGGGCATGGATATGGCACCACTCGTCAAACCATGCTGAGGCGGCATCCCACACAGCACAGCCAGAAGGACCTGCAACTAGAATATACAACTATGTACTGGGGGGCTTTGGGGAGAAGAAGGGAAAAACAGCAGCAGCAGCAGATTGGCAACAGATGTTAGCTCAGGTGCCAATCTTTAAAAAGAAAAAAGGTTTGTTGAGGGGCCAGCCTGGTGGCGCAGTGGTTAAGTTCGAGCACTCTGCTTTGGCGGCCTGGGGTTCACTGGTTCAGATCCTGGGCGTAGACCTGCACACCACTTATCAAGCCATGCTGTGGGAGGCGTCCCACAGAAAGTAGAAAGTGGAGGAAGATGGACACTGATGTTAGCTCAGCAACAGTCTTCCTCAGAAAAAATAGGAGGATTGGTAGCAGATGTTAGCTCAGGACTAATCTCCACCCAAAAAAACAAAAACGGTTTGTTGAATGAATTTGATAAAATCAGACATTTAATGGTTCCAGACTAAGCATTGGTTAACTTTTTAAGAGGGACATATGTCTCCGGTGCTCAGAAGTGAAGGATGGGGGAAGCTGGTGGTAAACAGCACAGTTGAGCACGCGGGGAGAATTTCCTACCTTAGACGGACCCGTTTCTGCTCTGATACAGCCCCTGGTGGTTTTCCTACAACTCATCAGGTATTCTTTGTTGCTAGTTTCCCACCATTCTAAATTTCCCCTGTTCTTCCTTTTTCCAGACTTAGCTAGTCATGTGATGTTTCTTATTTTATTCACAGAGGACTGGTTTTTAAGTTTGGCCGCACCGAAGACTTATGGCAGTGAAAACGTCCGATTTCCTACTGCACAGCAGCCCTGCGTGGGTTTTTTTTTCTACTCCCTCTCTTTTGTAATGCCATTTTCTAAACTTATTTCTGAGTGTAGTCTTTGCTTAAATTTGTGTAATACTAAAATCATGAGAACTCCCTATTTAAGCAGCCAAAACAAAAATCTTGTGGTATACATTTGATTAACATAAAATATTAAAGAAAAATAGTGCACGAGTAATTTTTATTAAGCTTTATCGTGGTATAATTTGTAAAAATACAAAGAAATTATGGATACAACTTATATGAGTATTTGTCATATCCAAGGTCCAAAACTGTAATTAAAGTGCTCTGAAGATTTAATGTGCTTATTTAAATGTGGCCTCTTCTGTGTCAAATGTTAAAAGAAATATAAACATCTCCTTGTTTTTAAAAACTATTCAGTGGTCAGAATTCTTTCTCACTATACTTTGTGTTTGGTTTATACAGTTTTGCCAAAAATTCTGTAAACATTTCGGTGTGAGCAGCTCTGGAGGGTCTCCCAAGGGGTGAGTGAACATGTCGTAAGAGAGAGAAGCCCTGTGATCCAGCCGCCAGGCTCCTCAGTGCCACTGATTCAGGGTGGGAGGGGGTGGTGATAACTCAGCCATGACACATGGGCCTGGTGGGACGCTGACAGTCTCTCCACATCCACCACTGAAGGAAAGAGGAAAAGGGTAGGGACTTGACACTAGTCTTTACTCAGGTGACAGATTTTTTTGTTGTTGGTTTGATGATAAATTGGATTTCACATTTTCACTGTCTCTCTGTACTGAAGCACTAAGCTCAAAATAGACCAGCAAGGTCAATTATAACTATAGACATTAGCTACTGGAATTCTCTTAGTCTGTCCCTCTTTAGAACTCTGTTATCCCCCAGGGTCCCCACCTTGGGAAAATGGGAATTTTTTTTTAATGAACCAGCTAACTGTGGGATATGCATTCTTTAGAACTACAGCTTGAAATGTTTTCTTTCCTGAAACTTGCTACAATTAGCCCTTCCTCAAACACAAGTGTCTCTTAGATGATTTAAATTTGCGGTACTCTTCTCCATCTCAGCCATAGTTGTCTGTCAGTATATGTTTTGAATACTGCCTGGTCATTAAGACACTACTCAGAGAACTGATTGTGTTGCTGTCATCCCACAGCAAATCCCTCAGGCGAGTTTTAGATCCATTAGGGGGTGAGAATTGGAGGGGTTCTTAGAGATTGAAGTCCACCTTTTCTTTTTACAGTTGAGGGAGCCGAGACCAGGGAAATTTGAATGATTTCCTCAAGGTTATAGAACTAGTTTTTAAATTATAAGGCAATATATCTCCACAATTGACTGTGACATCTTTCCCCACAGTTAAATTCAGAATGTGCTCAGGGAATAAGAACTACCTTGTGGAACTGCTGGAATAAAAATGTAATGTCTGCATTATAGGACTAAATATAAGTGAGTTCTTAATTTTTCCCTATTTGGTATCATCTACTCTCCTGATGTAGATGAGAGTTAACGGGGTAGCGGACTTTATTAAGCATGAGAAAGAATCTAAGAATTGTCAATAAAATTGAACCAAAACCTTAGTTATGTGTCTGTACCCAAGAAAATATTGATAGCATCATCTTTAAGGAAACCAAACATTTGTTTAAGGCTATTATGAAATTACCGCTTAAACAGGTTTTTGGTCTTTTATTTTTAATATCAAATCTACCTCTGACCTCTCATTGTACATAAGAGTCTGCTGTAACACGTGTTTGTTGCACACAAAAAGAAGGCGGGTCATGATGAAAGGAAGTTGTCTTGTTTTCAAACAGGCCTTGTTTTTCTTGGATACTTCTGCTTAAAATCCAGTAGCCAGATGATGAAACTGTAAAAGCAAAGTAAACATTTTTATTACAGATGAACCATTATACTCTTAAAATTTGGATACATATCCATTCTGGCTTGATCTTGAAACTTAAGTTCATCAAAATTCTCATCACAAAGGCCTTAGAGGTGCTTTCATAAAATCTGAATTGGAAGAGCTCTTTGATAGATCTAATTTCCTATAGCTCTTTACATTGATACTTGATAGTCATCTGGCTTTTGTTTGAATGCCTCCAGTGACAGGCGACTCACTACCATGTGAAAGTAGCTCATTCCATTTTGCAGATAGTTCAAATTGTTAGCAATTTATACTGCATCTCCCACTGGGCCTGGTTAAATTCTTTGGAGAAGCATAGACAAAATCTTTTTCCTCTTCTACAAGATAGTCTTTCAAGCGTTTGTTGTGAGGTCTTCTTTTGGTCTTCTCTTCTGCAAGCTGAATATATCCTGAGTTCTTCGGTTTTGCCATATTACACCCTGCCGTACGACATCTCTGCATGTTGAGTAGGTTGGATCACAAAATTCTAGAACTGGAAATTAGAGTAGCTAACATTTATGGGGTGCTTTCTGTGGATCAGTGTGCTAACATTTCACACACGTTATCTCGTTTAAGTCCTTGCAGCAACCTAGTGAGACATTACTATCATCTCCATTTCAGGGACGGGGACACTGAAGCACTGAAAGATCACAGAGCTAGAGGTGGCAGAACCCACATCTGTCTGAATCCAGAATGTGGAATTGGATCTCATTTTCCAAGTAAAGGAGAAGTAAAGTGACTTGCCTGAGGGCCCCGGCCTGCCAGTGGCTGGGCTGGGACCAGAATTCAATCTTCCTCCCAGAACGATGCTCTTTTCCCAGGGCCTCTCCGAGAGGGAGGAGTCTGGTGGCAGGCTCCCAATCTGCTTTCCTACTTTGCTTTAAAAGCTAGCTCTCCTCATTTGGGTTGAATGAGCATTTGTTGGACCCTTACTGTGTGTCTAGAACATTTATTTAAATCAGAAGCAGGGGTGATACCAGTGTGACAAGGCTAGGTTTTAAGAATTTTGCATAAAACAGCAGGAGGAACTCAACACATTTTGTTGTGTTTTTGTGCCACAACAGTGGTGTTTATGTTTCTTGGCGATAAAATCATTTTAAAAATAAACTGAAAATACTTGTTCAGAAGCCAATGGATGATCCTCGGCATGTTGCATTCATTTCAGAATCCATCCTAGGTGCTTGAGCCTGTCACTCTACTCAGCTCTCAGACGCTCACTTGATTGCATCATTTCCCCACTTAAACCTGTGGGGGCTTCCAATTGCCTGAAGGATGCTTCAAGCGGCTCTAGCCGCCCTTGCATCCTTCTTTGCACCCACTCTGCTAAGCCAGGTCGCTTCAAGCTTCTCCCCTTCTTGCTCACAGTCTTGCGCTTGCCTGGAATGCCTTTCACCTCCTCTCTCTTAGCCGAATCCAACACAACTCCAAGTTCCATTTTCCGACCTCCCCAACCTCGCATTCTTCCAGTAGCTACTGCCAGGATTACCTATTTAGCATCTCATTTAGCATCTGATTGATAGAGCTGAGCACATACAAACATCTGGTCCTTCAAGTGGTTAAAGCCCTAGTTTTTCTGTTTGTGCCCCAAACAATACTCAGAACAGGGGCTTGTCCACAGTAGAATGGCAAAAAAAGTTCCTTTCTTCAGAAAGGTTAACTGTGGAATTAATTTTAATAAGGGGATGTCAATGGGTCCTTGTGCTTTGGAGAGCATGAAATGAAATCCATGGCTTATTAAATTCAAATAAAGAGTTGAAGGAAGCTATTTATTCTCTTAGTGAAGGCACACCACACATGAACAATTGTGTTAAGCTGAGTTTCTGTGAGTCAGTGTCTGCTTTAGGACCACTAATCCAGAGGAAGATAGAGGATGGGTACGTGCAGCTCCTTGAGACCTAGAGCCATATTTTATTTAGATTTGTTTTTCCAGTTCGCCACACAAGAGCTCTGTCATATGTTAGGTAATACATTTAATGGAATTAACGAATGAGCGCATCTTAACAGAACCATCCAAGGATGAGATGGGTACCCTTGGGGAGCGGTGAGTGCCCCATGCCAGGAAGTGCCAGGCATGGGCTGGGCAGCCAGTGAAGGAATGTCCCTGCCAACCCCCAGCCGTCTGGTTCTATGAAATGCAATAAGGCCATTCAATAATGTTTAAAATGTCTTATGGGATGGTTTACCAAAAAAAAAAAATCACTGGCTTTATCAGCTTTGGCAGTTTGAATTCTAGCCTCTTTAATGGCTATTCGGCTTTTCACATGCAAACTGTGTCATACTCCTGAATAAACGGGTCTACTCAGCTGTCAAAAAGTTAAATCATAAGACTGGGGGAGCAATTACTGTTCTCCAGCAGCTGCCCGAACACATTCACACGTGCTGTGTCTTTGGAGCCAGACACCAATTCAGATTCCTCCTGTTCCATTTCCTAGGTCTGTCATTTTGGACAAGTTACTCCTCTCCTTTAAGATGGGGATACTTACTCTTGTGCAGGGTTGTTGTGAGGATAAAATCAGATAATGTTGAACAGGAATTAGCACAAAATCAGAAACCGTAGGCCTCCAAAAACCGACAGCTATTATGCTTACACATTCCTTCGTGGTCGGCTGAACCCCGAGTAATAGTAATACACTTTCACGTTCACAGAACGTGGTTTGCATCTCACAGAATGTAGTTACAGGTCTTATCTCACTTGATCTTCAAAACAACCCAGTGAAGGAACAAAGACTACTATTCTTTTCCCAGTAAGAGAGGTCAAGGAGCGCGCCTACAGGCTGCCTTGCAGAATGGTGGGAGCCACGTCTTCTCATTCTGGGTACACCCTCATTCCATTTCACCTGCTACTGTAGGGGCTGGTATTAGGTGGGGTCCCTCAGATTTCCTTCATTTATTCAGCATATACTTATTGCAACTCAAATAATTGAGCCAGATATTTGTCCTATTTGTGATATCCCTGGTTAATTAGCAGAGTGCGTGGTATAGAGTAGATGCTCGATAAATACTATGGAATGAATGGATGGACCCGTTTTCTGAGTCCTTTCACTAGATTACCCCGCTTCTGCGAAAGGGGCAAGAACTCTTGCAGGGGACTAACTGGGAGAGACCAACTGTTGGGAGAAGCCAAGAGCCAAGGGCTAGAGAGAAGTTGGCGCAAGATGAGGCACGTTACCGGTAACAACGTGCATGACTCTCAGAACAATTACTCTGAGTAAAAGAAACCAGAAAAAGAGCATGCACTGTATGATTCCATCCATATAAAATTACAGATAACTTAATCACAGGACAGAAAGCAGTTCAGTCGTTGCCTGGGGGTGGAACAGGGTGGAGTTTCAAGGAGGCACGAGGAATTGTTTGGTGGTGATGGATATGCTCATTATCTTGATTGTGGTGATGGTTTCGTGGACGTATAAATAAGTTTGTATCAAATGGATATACTTTAAATATATGCGGTTCATTGTCAGTTATATCTCGTAAAGCTGTTTGAAGAGGAAGAGGAGGAAAAAATGGAGATGAAGGAGGAGGAAAAGGAGAAGAGGCAAGTTCTCTCTGTTTTGCTCCTATAGACACAAATGCCAATGCCCAGAATAAGGCTGGTTCTCTGTCCCTTTAGTGGTCAGTATCTTGGCATGCTGGGTGGAGAAAGGATTGGCTTGGGACTCAGAAAGTCTGGTTCCTGGTCTTGTCTCTGCCACTCAGAAAGGTATGATACTGGCATTAGCCTGAACTCTGTCGGCCCCAACTTCCCATTTATAACTTGGCAATATTGACCCCTGCTTGCCCAGACAACCTCAGCATCAACTGGAAGATTACCTAAGGTGACATGCCTCCGAGTGCCTTGTGAACAGTGAGTGTAGGTCAAAGGGAGGAGAGCAGTGGGGTGACAGGGAATGAGCCCTGACCTTCTTCCTAGCCCCGTCATGACAACAAATGCTACAATGTAGCACAGACCCCCAGTGGCAGCTGAGTTGTTTGAGCTCTAGGTCCCTGGGCTAAATGACCCTAGACTCCTACACTGCAAGTTTTCTTATGTCCACTCGCTATAATTTGTCACGAGTTGTGTTCTAGATTCAATTCTGCTACTCACTCCGTGTGAGAACGTGGACAGTCATGGCTCCACTCGGAGTGGCTGTGAGATGAGGGGACTGGGCCTGCTGGCCCCTGCAGCTCCTTCTGGCCCTTGCCCTGCATGATTCGATCACCTTCACGTCAAACTATTTGCCCACTTTGATGACTCCAGATGGGGAGACGCGTGGCCAGCGACAGTTCTCTCGTCCCTGACCCTCAATGACTTTGAGGCATCAGGAAAATAGTAACTTTTACCACCTCCCCACCCCCACCAACTCGCACACAGACTCTCACACACTCACACACTCACACGTGCATCGTGGATTTGCTCCTCCCCCAATGCTCTTACTTCATTTTTGTTTGTTTTTTATGTTACTTGCATAAACACCAAGTTAACATATATACCCAGATATCTTTTTAAGTTCATTCACTCAAAATCTCTGACATTAATAGGTTAAAAATCTTACCTTCCAGAAAGCCTGGTCATCAAAATATTTAGCTTCATGAGGTGCTTTCCATATTTCGAGTTTTAAGATTAAACCTGTTTAAATTCATAATTAAATGTTAAATATTTGGAGGACAGCGTTTGTTATCTCAAAATTAATCAACATATCCTATGTCAACTATGGTATCAAAAGAAATCCTTTTTTCTTCCACAAGCAGGAGACAGACAAATGGAGGCGCTGTCCTTCCTGGACCAGCTTAATTAATTCTGTGGACATCTTTTAAAAGGAACTGGCAAGAGCAATTATCTCCAAAAGATTTCAGTTACACTGAGAGTTATATGATAGCCACAGATCTGACACGCGTCCCAAGATGGAACAGAAGGGCACTGCCAGGCACCGCTCCCACTTAGAAGCTGATCCATTTAAAACACAAGGGCTACCATGGAGAGCGACTCGAATTAGGCGCCCCTTTAGATCCAGCGACAAGGGCTCCAATAAACTCCTGCCAACCTCAGCTCAAAATTCCACTTGTGTAGCTAGGAAAGTAGTTTATAACAACTTGTTTTTGTGCCTGTTCTTTTCTTCCGTCCAGGCTCTGCCCAGAGAGCTTGGCCCTAAGCATCCCCCAGCTGTGCAAAGTCTGCGGAATTTCCCAGGATACATTGTGAGCACTTAACCTTTCACGTGAAGCAGGGAAATACTGCTGATAGATTTGTCTGTGTATTTTTAATGACGATTGGTCTCAATGTATTAAACAGTAAGGTGAACAAGAGTAGGCGTCTGCTTATTCATATTTCCCTTTTGTAGCGCCTGCCTTTGACCGATATCGGCACGTACAGTGCAGTCGGCACACCTCATTTAGCTAGCGTTACTCAGAAATGATCTGTCGCCTCCGTGAATTCTCCAGATAGCTGAGGCTTACTCATCACTGATGAAAATCCATCTAAAATATATTTTCTTGTCTGGTGAGACAACACTGAACATATTTAGACTGCTTTTTTTTTAATCAGAACCATTGCTAGGAACAACCATTCATGAGATGTGCTGCATAAAACAGAGAGGCACCTAGCTGTTGAGGTCGTTGGCCTCTTCCCCCAGCAGCCCAAGCTTTTCATGTTCTAAGAATTTCTATTCTTCTATTAGGCTGTCTGCTTTCACCCGAACTTCTACCAGTGCACCTTACTCTAGAAAGCTATCCCACCTCAACTCTGCTATTTCTAATCTGCCTGAACTGGGAAACCCAATAACCATCCTTGATAGGATTGTTTCTTAAATAAGTATAGACAGGCTCCAAATAACGGGGTCTCTTAATGAGTAAAACGCTCAGCTTTTGGAAGTCAATTTAGTGCTATCTTGGCTGCTTGGGGAACTCTTTCCCCTTCCACTGTGCACGTTCTTTTTTTTTTTTTTTTTTTTTGGTGAGGAAGAATGGTCCTGAGCTAACATCTGTTGCTAATCTTCCTCTTTTTGCTTGAGGAAGATTGTCACTGAGCTAACATCTGTGCCCATCTTCCTCCACTTTGTATGTGGGATGCCACCACAGCATGGCTTGATGAGTGGTGTGTAGGTCCACACCCAGAATCTGAACCCACGAATCCTGGGCCACCAAAGCGGAGCGTGTGAAATTAATTACTATGCCACCAGGCCGGCCCCTGCACGTTCTTGTTAATCAGCAGTTCCCTCGTGTCCAAAGCAACATGTAAAGACAAAAGCTCATTAGCCTGAACTCTTAAAGGAATAATATAGGTGTCTTTGCCTCTGTTCTCTTTTTTTGACTCCAGCAAAGCATAAGAAAAGCCCTCCCAGGTGCTTTACAAGGCAGTGCAAGTCAGTGTTACTTTGTCAGGAGCAGTGACAATAGCAAATGGTGTGAGAGCCCAGGTGCAGGACTGCCAGATAAAATCCAGGATGCTCAGTTAATTTTGAATTCAAACACTGGGCGCCTTGTATTTCACTTGCTCAATCAAGCAGCCTTACCCAGGGTGGGACGGCCAGCATGGGTGGACAGAATGTAAACCTGGGGAGGGAGCATTTTCCCATCTGTATTTCATTAATACTCAGACTGTCAAAAGCTGAGGCCCATCAGCACATTAAAGTGAATCTAGCTGATCTCACTCTCTAATATGACCCAGTAACTCCAGAAAGTGCCTTCGTGCCTGTTTTAGAGCTGAAAGGAAGCCAAATGATTAGATCTTTTCATTTTACAGAGAAAAAGGCCCAGAGCGAGTAAAGTGATGTACCCAAGGTCACACAACTCTTTAGTGTCTGCTTATGTCGTTTTGTCTCTTATTTTGCACTCACTCCCCAATTAGGGACAGAAAATATGAGTGTCTAACCAATAAAAGCTGTTTGCTTGTAGAATAAAGATGAAAAATTCTGCACAGAATGGATATTTCACCTAGCATATAGAAGATGGCAAATGAGTAACTCTCCAAGATTCTTTGCTGTTCTGTCATATTGTAGGAGCAAAAACATACTTCAGTCCTCTGTTTAAAGGTCTCCAATGGCTTCCCATCTCTCAGAATTATCTGGCTCCTTGTTACCACTCTGTCCTCCACCCCTGCCACTCTTCCCCCTCACTCCGTCCACATCAGCTACACTGACTTCCATGCTGTTCCCCAAACTTTGCAAAGCATGCTCCTGCCTCAGGGCCTTTGCACTTGCTGTCCCTTTTCATGGAATGCTCTTCTCCCAAATAAACATGTGGTTTGTCTCCCTTCTTTTCTCCATTCAAGTTTCTGCTTAAAGGTCAACTTATTAGATAGGCCTTCCCTCCTAAAAGAGCACCCCAGCCTCACACAGTCTCTATCTTCCCCCACCTGATTTATTTCTCTTCATAGCACTTAGCACCATCTGACATAGTAAATGTTGATTGATTGATTAATTGTCAAACCCACCTCCCCAGCTGGACTATCAGCTCCGTCAAGTCAAGGAATTCATTTGTTCACCGCTGTGGCCCTGGTGCCTGAGACTAGTGCCCAGCTCATCCTAGATGTTGAATAAATACTTAACTGAACAGAGTAACAGTACCGGCGTCCCCAGGGAATAAAAGGTGAGCCTTTTGGCATAAGAGTTTCCTTAATGTTCTGTACAAAACTGGGTGAACTCTCCAGCCCTGGGCTCAAGAGGCTGCAATGTCACCAGCCACCCCTACTTGTAACTTCAGGACAGCCTCTTCCTTCCCTGGCCCTCAGAGTCCGCGGCTGCAGCAGGTGGCCTCGGAGGGCCTGTCCATTCTGAAACGCTGTGACCCTGTGTTTGTTTCCTAATCCAGCTCCAGGCCCTGTGCTCCCTCTGGCTGGAGCTGAGGGGTCAGTTCAGATGGGCACAGACACATCCGGCCACGGGGTAGGTGCACCCTGGACCCGGACCCTGCGCCCCGGGCAGCGGCAGAAGGGTGCTCTCACACTGACCTGTCAGGAGACCAGACAGCATGCCGATAGCCATGACCCAGCCCAGCATCCCCACGTAAATGAGCACCTGCTGGTCCGTCCTAGAAATGACAGGGCAGAGAGGGTCACCTTCGGGCGGCGTCAAAGAGGATGTTTATATCAGTAGTAATGCTGTCAGGAAGGGCCATCAGGAGAAGGAGTGCCTTCTCCCCGGGCGGTAAATTCCCGTCATGTTCCCACAAAGCCAGGCAGACATGCAGGAGGGGCGGGAGGTGGGGGTGAGGGCGGCATGTTCCCAGACCCTCTTGGACTACTTTAATCCTCGGATCCTGGGGATAATGAACTAGACCAGGAGTCAGAAAACCCAAGTTCAAATCCCAGTGCTGTCACCAGCTACGTGACCCGGGGCAAGTCACGGAACATCTCAGAGCCCCAAGCTTCCTCATCGGGCCATTAGAGATGAAGGTTTTGTTTCTGTCAGGGCGAGGGGGGTACGGCGTGGCTATCAGACTCAACTCTCCTGCCCACCCCGCCGAACATACTTCTCTGCCCCCCACCTCAAGGCAACCCCAGGACCGCACTGTAAACAACTAAGGGGCCCTGGGAGGCCAGCCACATGACCTTGTACTAGGCAAAGTTTTCTTAAACAGGACACACAAGACCTAAACAGAAAGAGAACAATAAGAAATTGGACTATATTAAAATTAAGAACTTCTGTTCATCAAAAGACACCATTAAGAAAGTGAAAGACGACCCAGAAAGTGGGAGAAGATATTCACAATACGTGTATCTGACAAAGGATCTATATCCAGAATATATAAAGAATTCTTACAAATCAATAAGAAAAAGGCAGAACAACCCAATAGAAAAATGGGCAAAATAACATGAACTGACATTTCACAAGAGAAGATATTCAAATGTCCAAAAAGCATGTGAAAAGTACTCCACTTAATTAGTCACCAGGGAAATTAAAATTAAGATCAGTTTGATGCCTAAATGGATAAAATCAAAAAGAAGGAAAATATAGAGCATTAGCTACTATGGGGGATAAAGAGAATTCTTAGGCACTACTGGTGATTATGTTGGCGCAAACCACCATGGAAGCTGGTGCCCACTAAAGCAGACTGTATGAATACGGTATGATCCGACAATTCCACTTGTAGGCATATACTCAACAGGAGTGCATTTGTGTGTCCAAAAGAAAGTGCTAGTATTTATAGCAGCAATGCTAGAATGTTCATAACAACTCTGCACTGGAAAGTACCCAAATTCTCATCAATAATGGATAAATTGTGCTGTATTCAAACAATGCAACACTTTTTTTTTTTTTTTTTTTTTGATGAGGAAGGTTGTTGCTGAGCTAACATCTGTGCCAGTCTTCTTCTATTTTGTATGTGGGACGCCGCCACAGCATGGCTTGATGAGTGGTGTAGGTCCGCGCCCAGAATCCAAACCTGTGAACCCCGGGCCACAGAAGTGGAGCATGTGAACTTAACCACTATGCCACCAGGCTGGCCCCTGAAACACTTATTTTAACTGTGTTTTCTTAGGTTCTGTGTTTGTCTACCTGGCACTCATTTATCACAGGGCCAAACTAAGGGCCAAAGCTGTTTACCTCTCTCTCTTGCAAGTCAGTTTTCGTGGAAGCACAAAACTCATCTTACAACTCCCACAACCACAAATTCTATCATATGAATTTTCACATTCTGACCAATAGAAGACGTCCCCACCTCATTACGCCCCTCCACTACAGTCCTAAAGCATGGTCTCAGTTCCCCGCTCTCTGCTGCGCGGTCCCTGCGTGTGCTGAGGTTTTGTGTGTGACCTTGCGTGGGTGCTGTGTCTCGCATTTCCAGGGGAACTGTGAGTAACGTTAACTCTCCTGTCGATGACACTGACCTCTCCGTGTCATCACTCAGTCACCTTTATAAACTAAACCTGAGCACAAGTCAACACTGCACCCCAATGGAAATGAACAATCGATAGAGAGAGTCAGCAAGATGGGTGAATGTCACAACCACAGTGTTGAGTAAAAGAAGCCAGACACCTAGGAGCACAGAATTCCCGTACGACTCCACACATAGAAAGGACAAAGGCAGGCAACAGTGGCGATGCTGTCGCAAGTCAGGTGAGTGGTCCCCTTGGGATGGGACACGGAGGAGTTCTGGCTGCTGGTTACATGCGTGTCAGAAAATTCACCAAGTGGTACCCTTATGATATTTGCACTTTCCTGGATGTAGATTATACTACCAAAAAAGTTCTTATAAAGGCAATATTAAGTGGCAGAATAGAAGCTAAACCCAAATCTGCTGACCACCCACCCACGATTCACTCTGTCCTGAAGCGGTGTGAAAGCAGAAATGGCCACAGTAACAGTCCCATCCAGGGTGGGGCCCCCGTGCCAGGCCCTCGGCTGATGCTTTCCCATCTGATTTCACAAGATCCTCACAGCAGCCCTGTGAGCAAGCTGTTAGTGTCCCCTTTTCACAAATGGGCGGTCCAGGTTAGGAATGTGAACCGAGGCTTCCAGCGTCACATGGCTTGGAATGGGTGGCTCTTGGGATTCAACCCAGGCAGATGTGTCTGCCCGCAGAGGCTGGCCAGGTCTTTCCCAAGTTTCAGCACTTGAGGGGACCTTCACAAATTTACCCATATTGGCATTCCAGGGATACTATTTTTTTTTTAATATTTTTCTTTAAATAGACTTTTTTATATTTAAATAAATGTATTTAAAAGAAAACTTTGTGTCACTAGTGTAAATGGGAGCGAAATGGGAAGTCACAGTAAAAAGAGATACAATGAAAACAAAATGTTGCGGGGCCAGCCCCATGGTGCAGCGGTTAAGTTCACAGGTTCGGATCCCAGGTGTGGACATGGCACAGCTTGGTATGCCATGCTGTGGTAGGTGTCCCACATATAAAGTAGAGGAAGATGGGCACAGATGTTAGCTCAGGGCCAGGCTTCCTCAGCAAAAAAGAGGAGGACTGGCAGTAGTTAGCTCAGGGCTAATCTTCCTCAAAAAAAAAAAAAGAAGAAGAAAAAGAAAACAGAATGTTGCTAAAATCTCTCGGCCTGAGGTTTCCTCTGCTGTCGTCCAAACCGGAAGCCAGCAGGGGTCAGAAGGGTGCAGAGACACTCAGCACCCAGTGGAGACTCTGTCCCTGACGCCATCAAAGGATTGAATGAGAACTGAAAAGGAGCGTCTGCACTACATGAGTCAGTGTTCTGTAAGTGTGTCTTCGCACCACCTAAAATCCCACAATTTGTGAAAAATGTTCCATCCCGGCTCTGAGCACAGCATCTGACTCATTCACATTTGCTCACCTGCATAGGAAATTGGCAAATACCGTTTGGGGAATGAATGAAAAGTCAACTGGCTTGCCCAGTGACACCGAGCTAATAAAGGAGCCGATCCACACGCCACATGAAGTGTTCTGACTGCCAGCTCAGTCCTTTCTCGTCTTTCCACTACATATGATGCCTCTCCTATGGAAGCAGCAGCTTCCATCACCGTCATTAAGAAAGCGGCCATGGGTTCAATGTTGGCTCCATGCCAAGCACTGTCCTGAGCCCTTTAATTACTATACGTTGTTGCATCTTCACAGCAGCCCTGGGACATAGATCTTATTATCCCATTTACAGACAGGAAACTGAGACTTAAAGAGAGTCTGAATATCACACCTAAGGTCACACGACTGGTAAACGTGACCTTGGTCTGTCTGTTCCTGAAGCCTGTCCCTTTACTTCCACTAGACCAAAGGCCTCCCGGAGAGAGATCATCTCTGTGACTACGTCCGTCCCTTTGCCAGGTTCCTGCAGAGGAGAGAGGGCTCTTTCCTGGTCCTCAGCTGTCTCATCCTGACGAGCATGGACTTGCAGAGGTTTGCTGGAGCCAGCTCACACGGGCTTGCAGACCGGTTGTTCTCCTCTCTTCCCAACTCCATGTTCAGTAATGTTAATTTGATGCTTGAAATCGGCCAGGGTGGGAGCATTTGCACCAGAGAAATCAGCAAATGCTCTAAGTCAGGACTTTGTTTTCCTGGAGAGCCAGTGGTTAAGCCTTTAGCAGCACATCATTGGCTGCCTGACTTTTTTTCCCTCCAGGCCAGTAGTTCTCAAACTCTAGCATGCATGAGAATCACCTAGAGAGCTTGTTAAAACACAGACCGCTGGGCCCACCCCCGGATTTCTAATTGAGTAGGTCTTGGGTAGGGTAGGATTTGCATTTCTAACAAGCTCCCAGGTGATGCTGATGCTGTTGAGAACCACTGCTCCAGGAGAGCCGCAGAATCACAGAATTTGGGAGCCAGCAGGGTCGGTGGTCCAGAAGTTACAGGGTGGCAGCCCATGAGCAGAATCTGGCTCACACAATGTTTCTAATGATTTTGAATCTTTTGCCAATGCTTGGGAGAGTACATGCACAACTCTCAATTTCTGGCTTCTCTTGAAAAGTCATTAGGTCTGGTGACACTGAGCCTGGGTCCCTGCACAGTAAGAGTTGCCTGGTGCTGGAGAGCAACTGCCCACGGTTTCTCAGCCTCCCCTCGCTGGTCTCATTTTCTCCCTTACCTGCCTGGCCCCTACAGCATCTGGGCTTGGGACCCTGCTGGAACAACCCTCATTTTACAGAGGGAGACTCAGGGGCCCAGAGAGAGGAAAAGAGTTGCTAAGAATCGAACCGCCATTAGAACAGTGGCAGACACAGCACTGGAGCCCATCACTGACATGCCTCACGTCACACAGACCGTAACCACCCCACCCCCGAGTGAGATCCTCTTCATCCCAAGCCCCTCAAGGAAGGATGTCTCACCCACCCATATATGATTCCTATAATTCAGGGCTATGGTCATCTCTCTTGTCGGAGCTCTAAAGGCTCCAGCCCACAATGATTTCTCTGAGATACCTCCCAACATGATGAGCTCCTCATCACCCACTGCAGGCGCTCACCACCCTTCCAACCAGGTTCCAGCCAAGTGACCTTGGGCAGACAACTCCCCCTTTCTTAGAGTAGGATAACAATAGGCCATTTGTGAGGGTTCCATGAGACGATGCATGTAGTGATTGTAGCCTGGCACTTAGAAGGCCGTCAATAAACAGTAGTGATTATCGTCGGTGATATTATTATCACTATATTAGTTCATCTAGAAAAACCCATCCCTGTATTGTGCCCAAGTCACTCTTTCATCGTATGTGAGCCAGATGCAGAAGACATTCACACAACCCCCAAGAGGTGACACCCAGGGCTCTGGTGCATCAAACCAGTCACTGCTGATAACTGTCTGGAGGGCACAGGACCTGACTGGTCCAGAGGCCCACGTTCCCACCTCACAGCGAGACCTCGGCCAAGCCCCTTTCCTCTCTGGCCTCAGGGATGGACCGTGCTTAGCATCTTCCTACATGAACATATTAAATCCTCTTAACCACACAGCGCCCGGCCTCAAGTAGCTTCCAAGGACCCGATGCAGGGAGGTACTATCATTATCTTCACTTAGAATCAGGAGGCTGAGGCTCAGAGAGATTAGGTAGCGTGCCCAGCCGGTAAGAGGTCAAGACCAGTCTGACTCCATGGCACACTCTTTACCATGACCTAAACCACCAGGAGTTGAAAAACGGACTCAACCAGCGTGGGCCTGACTGATTTGCTCTGTCCGCAACTGGGGGACCTGGGGACTGCCTGCTTTTGTCCTGCCCCTAAGCTTCCCTTTTCTAAAAGAAGTGGCCTGGAGAGGTGATGACTCCATAACAGGTGGAGGCTGGGCAGAATTTCTGGATAAATCAGCCAACAAATATTCCCTGAGGCCTGCTGAGTACCTGACGCTCCAGCTAAGGGCTCTGGGCACATTTCTTCCTGAATTGGATGGGGGTGTTAAGGGGGTTAACCAAGTGACCCACATGGGATTCCAGGTCCGGTCGACCCGAAGCACCATCTGCACGATGTAGGCGACGCCTCCGAGCAGACCGGGCCAGCCGAAGGTATACTGCACGCCGCAGCTGTCGTGGATCCCCAGCTGGTGGTGTAAACACACCTGGGGACAAACACAGCAGTATAAGCAGATCTCCATGTGAGACCGATACTCCAGCCCCACACTTTTCACAGCTCCTTGGCATCCAGGGCCGCTAAGGGGATGGGCATTCGGCTCACCTAAAAAAGTGCTTCACACACCTGAATGTGCACTCTCGTCACCTGGGGAGCTTGTTAAAATGCAGAGTCAGATGTAGGGGTTCTGGGGCCTGCAATTCTGCATTTCTAACCAAGTCCCAGGCAATGCCAATGCTGCTGGTCCATTTGAATAGCAAGGGTCTAGCCCATTTGGGGCTGGATAATTCTGTGTCGTGAGAGGGGCTGCCTATGCATTGTAGGATGTGTAACAGCATCCTTGGCCTGTACCCTCTCGGTGCCAGTGGTACCCCTCCCCATTGTGTCAACCAAAAATGTCTCCAGATGTCCCTGGGGGGTGATTGAGACCCACTGGTCTAGCCTAAACTCAACTCATGCCATCTCAAAGACAACACGGCTGATTAGAAGAAAAGTCAGAAGAAAGGAATATGACCACATCTCCAGACTCCCGTTCAGTGCCGCTTCCACCTGACCACTTCGCCTCCCAGCTGGCCTTGAGCCAACAGATGTGGCTACACAGGCAGATTCGATCAGGCTAGTTCCCCGCTTAGAATCCCCACTGTCTTCAGAACAAAAACCCAGACTCCTCAACTAGCCCAGGAGATATACCTGAGCACTTCCATCTTTCAAGGTTCTGGTCCCACCTCCTACCAAGTGAGTCCTCTGCTTCAGCCACAGAAATGTCTTTCGGTTTCCTGGCTGGGCCATACGCTTTTTCTCACCATTGAACACACGCTTCCTTCTACCTGGGCTACATTTCCCAACTCTTTGCCTGGCTAATATTAGTTATCTGTCAACGCTCGGCTGGGACATCCTCTGCTCTGGGAAGCGTTTCCTGACCTACCTCAGGCTAGCTTACATGGGCTCCTATAGCTATTATCACACTGAGTTGTGTTTATTTGTCCATTTCTCTCACTACACTATAGCTTGGGAAGCAGGATGAGTGTTAAACCATATGTGGTGAATGAATGAATGAATCATCTTTGAAACATCCCCCCAGGATAGAGTCAAAGAAACGGAGGTGCAGAGAAAGCGATGGAGGCTGAGCCTGATGACAACTCGTCATGCATTTTTTGCTGTGCCCTTCCTCCTTTCATCAGAGGGCCTCAAAGTCGGAGGAAACAAAAGACACTTGTTCCCATTCCAAAGATGAAAGGCACACTGCTCCATCTTTGGTCAAATCGAACTGGTGGGCAGTTCTTCTTTATTTTAGGTTGAACCTGCCTCTCTGAATTCCACTGTTCATCCAAATTCAGCTTCTTGAGCCACCCAAAAGTCTACTCCTTTTTCCTCCATCAAGCCTTCAAACCCAGAAAGATTTGTTCTTCTGAAATATTTCTCTTAGAAGTGTGTTATAACAAATTGGCTATAATTCAGTATTATGGTGTTATCGGTACCTATTGAATGTTGAAGGAAGAAAAATCCATCCACTTAGAAGAATAATTAAATGATTAGAATTGGACATGATCTGGATTCTCAGCCAAGCCTCCTTTTTCTGGGGGCTGCCCTTCTCGCCCCCCTTCACATGGTTCATGGGCAGCAGCCATGTATGGACGACATGCCCCACCTCCCACCACAGCCAAAGATAGGCACATTATCCACGTTAGACTAGTGAGCCCCTTCTCCAGAGAACTTGGAATTGGAGCCAAGAGATTCTACCTGGCTGCTTTCTTGAAGAGAGAGACTACGGTCCACCGGGAGGAGCAGGAGCAGGAAAAGAGGAAGTCTACAGGGTGAGGATAAAGCAGATGTTTGGGAAAAGCAAAGAAAGAAGAGCAGGGACTTCTGGGGCTCCCACAACACCCCCCGTGCCTGATGCCAGCCATTCCTGAGTTCCCAGCAGCATCACTGTCCTTGGGTTCTGTGACACCCCAGTAGCCTTATAACAAGTTCCCCCTTATGCCTGAGCAAGCTTGAGTGGGTTCTGTTACCTGCTCCCCAGATCCTAACAAAGACACCATCCAGCCTGGCTGGTCCCTCAGCCAACCTTTGAAGCCAATCTGAGGAGGTGCCAAAACCTGCCCAATGCAGCCATGACACCACACGATGGCCCACCATGGTCTCAGGGTCCTGCTGGTCTAAGCCAAAGCAGAGGGGATCCATTGCCCAGCTCCTTACCTGCTGGCATTTGGCTCCCCCAATGGAGATCAGTCCAGCTATAAGGCCCAGCACCATGGCAAGCCAAGGAGAAGGGATCAGGTGACACGAGGGACCCACAGCCACACCTCCTGCCAGCACTGCATTGTGGATATGAATCTGCAAAGAAATAGCTTGTGGGTGAATGGAAGAAGGCACAGAGAAGACAGCTTCTTGCCCAAAGTTACTCAGCAAGCTGGAGCAAAGCAATACTGTAATGTCCTGCCTGCCTCACTGATCCTGAAACTGTCTCCACCCCTCTGTTGAGACTACGTGACCTTTATCACTGGTCTTATCTCACCCCGCTTCTCAGCTCAGGAACCAGTCACCCTGACTGGGAGGCATTTAGGGAATCAGCTTGAAAGCGCAGCTTCACCCCAGCCACCTTCACACTCGTAAGTGATGTGTCCTTGGGCGCTTAACCACTCAGTGCTCCAACCTTCCCACCAGAAGAATGGGGTTTTGATAATACCCACTTAATACAGGTTACTGCAAGAATTAAATGAGTTAACACCTATGAAACCCGTAGCCCAGTGCCTGGCACAGAATATGAGTAAGTGCCCAATAAATGTAAGCCTTTATTATTTTTATTATTATTGGCTACCTGGGGCCTAGGCCACGCTGTATGACTGGCCCTTGTTCCTAGGTCCTGTCTCTGCTATGTCCTTCATTCCTCCAGAACTGAGCCTTTCAGCTACTTCGCCCTGCCCCTCTCAACTCTAACCGGTCTTGGAGCTCTGGGCTCCAGCAGCAGCTTCTGGGCTTCCCTGACCTGATGACGCCCCCTGCCTCCCTGGATGCCACACCTTGTCTGACCCTTGTCTCCCCATCACCATGGAACTCACCTGTGGGGACACCCACCTCCCCTTAATGCCTTTAACTTGTCATCCGTGGCCACCTTCTCTCTACTCCAGGCCTCACTGTCTAGACTTTTCCCACCACCTCTGGCTAGCTGAGCCTACGCCCTGGTCATCGTGGGGCCTTGTTTTGTCTTTAGCTCTACCCTCTCCCCCGTCTTTCCCCCAAAACTCACACACGGTCCCCTAGCTACAGTGACAGCAGCATCTAATGTTCGCCGAGCATTCACTCCACACGAGCACCTTACGTGCACTGCCTCTGAATCCTACTTTACACAGGAGGCTAGAGAGTTTAGGTGGCTTGGCCAAGGTCACACGGCCGGCGTAACATACTTTTTTTACTTCTGACCATTCCATTCTTGAGTTTCTTGGGGGAAGGGGAGAGGCTGACTAATTCTATTCTAGTTTTTCTCTGCTGACGCTTGCTCATGGTAGCTGGCTTTCATAACTAGCAGAAATGGGGCACAAACTTGGTCTATTTGATGTCAGTGGATGTCCGTGGGCTCAATCACTCCCGGCAGAGAGGATCTGATCGCTTCAGTCTCCCACATTCCAATGCCCATTGTGAGAACCCAGCGCTCTTCCTTATGCTCCATGACATTGCAGAGGGGGTTCCATCACCTCACATGCTCTTTCCCAACCCGTGGGGCTGGCCACCAGCGGGGAGGAAGCATGAATATGAGTGTCTGGCCTAGAACACCCAAGTGCTGCCCCCTCCTCACCAGGTTGATCTTCCCTCCGGGGTTAGACAAGGCCGACACCGAGATGGCTGTCACCGCACTGACCGCAAGAGCATAGTGGGTGTTGAACAAGGCGTTCTTCCTTTCGTCTGTCACATCTAGCAGAGCAGAGTTGAAACTCGGCCAGAAGATCCACAAGCAGAGGGTGCCTGGGGGCCAGAGAGGGTCGTTGGTGGGAACCAGCACTCCTGCTCCGAGCCTGAGCCTCTGGGGCCTTCAGACTGGAGCATCCCTGAGCTGGCAGGCCTCAGCTCTGTCACTTTCTAGCTTTGTGGCTTTGGGCCCATCAGGTCTCCTCTCTGAATTCTCAAGTTGGCAGGACCCAGCTGACATACTTTACAGATAGTTGAAATCACCACACCCCAGGCCTCCTGACCCCAGTCCATGATGGCCAAATACTCATTTAAAAAAGTTGACATGCCACTGTCATTTAGCCTATGGCCTGACATTCAGCCACGCTGACCAGCTCACCACCTGATTCCCTCCAAGCGTCTCCCAGCAGTCTGAGTTCAGCATTTTCACTGCAGCTTTTCAAAATACAACATTATTACCCTTCTGTTCCCATCCTGTTCCTTCCTCCACTCCTGGACCCGCCTTTCTTCACTCATCCAATCCCCTCCTTTAAGTTGAGGACAAAGGATTGGATAAACTTATTCAAACTCCAGTGTAACGAGCGTCTCCTCTCCTTTGGATATTAATGAAGAACTTCTCTAGAGGATAGTGCTTCACTCGAAGGGGTGGACTCACCCAACACTCCCTGAGGAATGAGCTCAGGAGGGGCTCCAGACACCCAGAACAGGTCGCTAAAGGAGAGAGATTTTCCCCCAGAGCTGTGGCTCACCCCAGGGATGAGACCACCCACCCCAGCTTGTCCTTACCCAGCATGGCAAACAAACCGGGGCCTGTTGCCATCTGAACTTTCTCCTTCACTTCCTCCAGCAGAGGCTTTGAGAGGCACCGGTCCACCATCTGCCCAAAATCGGCTGCAAACACATGGATGTACATCAGGCTTATGTGGTCGTCCATCTGCAACAAAACCCAGCAGGACCAGTAAGTGGCGGCCCCTCTGCCCCCGGGCAGACCCCATGGAGAAAGTCCTGAGCTTTAGGCAGGAGGTGTGACAAAGTCACGAGACTGGTGTTCCGGGCTTATCCAGCCCAGCAGGTCCCCTTTCATAGCAGCCGCATCTGTTTACTCCAGGGAGGTTGCTGGGTGGCCTTATCACTGGCTCTTAAATGCTTTTGGCCGAGCTCCACGTGGGTGGGGCAAAAGGCCACACGGACACACACCCTACTTTTGGGCGGAAACTCATGGAGTAATGAGTAATATAAACTTTATAACATGAAGCAGCCAGACTTCTTATAACACTGAACTAAAGTCTTTAGTAAATTCTGGATATATGCTAATTTTGCTTTACAGAAGCAGTTTCCGAGACTGCAAAGTAACTGCTGGAGCTAAAGCCGACCCTAACTTTGCTTTAGGAATAGCAAATTTAGAAACCCTTAATAACTGACTTAGTGGGCTATCGGTGAGTCATGTCAACTGTGCCTTCAAAAAATATCCCGAATTGGCAGAATTTTTCCCACCACACCTCATTGACCCCACCTTGGTTTAGGCCACCATCACAGCTCCCCTGGATTATGGCAATAACCTTCCAACTGGTCTCCTCAGTTCCACCCTTGTCCCCTACTGACTATTCTCCACGCAGTGGCCAGAGTGACCCTGTTAAAATTGACGTCAGCTCATGGCACATCTCTGCTCACATCCAACGCTCTTGTCTCATTCAATGTCAAAGTCAGCCTTCTGGGGCCAGCCCGGTGGAGTAGCAGGTAAGTTCGCACACTCTACTTTGGCAGCCAGGGGTCTGCTGGTTCGGATCCCAGGTGCGGACCTACACACTGCTCATCAAGCCATACTGTGACAGGCATCCCACATATAAAAAAATAGAGGAAGACAGGCACAGATGTTAGCTGAGCCAATCTTCCTCAAAAAAAAAAAAGTCAGCCTTCTTGCTATGACTTACAGGACCCTGTGTGATCTGCTCTTCCCCTAGCCTCCCCCTAACACACTGTCCTTGCTCTTCCTCAACTCCCCAGGCATGCTCCCACATCAGTCGCACTTGGCAATGGCTGTTCTGCTGCCTGGAATGCAGGGTGGAGGGAGTGGTCCACGTGGGTGCAGGCAATAAGGGAGTGCATTGCTTGCAGAGAATTTAAAACAATAATAAAAGCAACTAAAAGTCTGTCTGCTTTTTCCTATCACCATGTACCAACAGTCCTAAACAGTGATAAAATGCTGCTCCCGGAAGAGGCAGGCCACTCCCACCGCCTGCCCTTGGTCTGCCACTTTGCTCAGATACCCGTGTGGCTGGTGCACTCGCTACCTTTATGTCTTTTCTCAAAAAGTATTTACTCGGTGAAGCCTTCGCTGACCACTCTATCTAACATTTGCTTCCCGCTCCCCAACTTTTCAGGTCTCCTTTCCCCGTTCTATTTCTTCTCCATAGTATGTAGTTATTGCTAACATGCTCTATCTTTGCCTATTTTATTATTTATTGGCAGTCTTTCCCTCTAGAATGGAAATTCCACGACAGTTATATTTTTCCATTGTCTGGAAGAGTGCCCCATACACAACAGGTGCAGAAAAAATATTGTGAAATGGATGAACGGTAAGGAACCCTCAGGTGTACAGATCAATGAAAGTCTGTGGAATTCCCTCGAAGAATCGAAAAGAGAGGTTCCATTTTTCATCTCTTTGAGGTCCCTCAGGAATGCAAGAACCACATTTGGGCATTGTTGGCTTGGAATACTCATTTCTTGAGTTGCCTCCACTGAAACGGCTCTGTAAATCTTCCCATGGAGCAGCTCAACTAGCAAATCGAAGCTGCGGGAAGACTTGGTGTTGAATTAATGCAGCCTTTTAAAACAATCGTTGTGAAGGCTGTAACGACGTAGGAAAAGGTTTATAATGCGCTGCCACAGTGAGCGCTCCGTCTCTGGGAATCTACTTTTCTCCAGACAGCCACGTTTTTACTGTGTCCACCGCCTCCCATGTCGGCTGTGGCTGATTGGACCAGAGCAGACTTATGACCCAGTGGACCAATCAGATTCGCTCTTCCTAGACTATAGAATTGAGACTGGCTGAGAGAGGAGTGTGGTTTTCTGTAAGAAGTGAGACACAGAAATGCAGGAACAAATTGGGGGTGGGGAGAGGACATGTTTTCCACTAAAGAGAAACCTGGTGTGCAGAGAAATTAGATGTATAGAGAGGAACCGAACTAATTGGGAGAGAATGAACTACCTGGGATCTTAAAAGGCTTCTCATATCTAGTTCCAGTCTCTTCCTGAGTCTGGCCCTATCTTCTGCCCTTGGTGGTCCTTATACAAAAATGTTATTCTGCCTAAAAAAAGCTCCAGTGAAATTTTCTTCCTTGGAACCAAGGACATGTAACTAATCCTTATAGTAAGCAGAGAGAAAAAGCAGAAAATGGAAGTGTGCCTATGTGAATTCATGAGCCCATAGTGATATAAATAAATAAACAGATGAGTGAATGAATGGAGGAGAAGGGAAAGCTCCTTCTCACAGCAGAATGCAAAAAACCAATATCGTCAACCATCATGGTGCTTACTAATTGATTCAGGCAGAACAATTCAATGAATGCTAAAGCCAGTGGGTGAAAGTTTGATAAGAGACAGGATATTTACCATATGTTATCTCCCCACAAAATGTTTACTAACTACAAATGGGAAAATAGTAACTCTACAGTGGGAGATCCTGGCAGACATCATCTTAACCAAGTGATCAAAGTTCACATTTTCAGTAATGGGACAAAGTGATAGCATGTGTCTCTTCATATGATGCACTGATGAGGACACAAGATCACTTCCTGCCAAAAATGCATACCCTCAATCTAATCATGAGGAAACAACAGACAAACTGACATGCTACAGAATAACTGGCTTGTAACTTCAAAACGTGTCAAGTTCATGAAAGATAAAGAAAGACCAACAAACTATTACAGATTGAAGGAGTTTACAGAGACATGAGAACTAAATGCAAGGTATGATCCCGGACCAGAAAGATTTTTTCTTTTGCTATAACAGGATATCATTGGGATAGCCGGTGAAATGTGAATAAGATAATAATAATATTGTATCAATATTCATTTCCACATTTTGTTAACCGAACAATGGTTATGTATGAGAATGACCTTGTTTATAGGAAATATACACTGAAGTATAGGGGTTAAAATAAAGTCATATATACAGATGGAAAGAACCAAAAATTAATAAATAAGTCATAATATTACCTTCCAGACCACTGTTCCTTTTTCCTCCCAAATATCCCCGGCTCCCTTGAAGAAGATGCCAGCAGGCTCCACCCTCCTTGGGGCAGTTGTCTGCCTGCCTCTTAGTCACTGAGGATTTCAGCACCTGCCTTACAGTCTTTCTCTCCATCACTCCTCCAAGTCATCATCTTAGACCAAGGGCTTCCTCTCCCTGTTCCTTGACCCTCTCTCTTCTAATATCTTTTCCCACATTACATTTCTGCCACCCACATGCACTGTCAAAGCTTAGACCTTATCATTACCAGTAACTGTGCAACCTCCCAAATCTCAATTTCAAGCCTCCCACCTTATAACAATCACCACCGCCTATCTGTCCAGCTCATCTCCTTAACTATCTCATGCCAACAATTCCAGTCAATTGATCCTGATAATAAGAACGATGATGGAAATAACAGTTAGAACTGCCGTAGCACTTACCCTGTGCCAGGCAGATATATATGTTAATTTGTTGAATCCTCTCAATAGCCCTAGGAAGTTGGTGTTCTTATTATCCCCATTCTACAGATAGGAAAACTGAGGCACAGAAAGGTTAACTAAGTTGCCCAGACTTACTCAGTGAGGGTGGGTTGAGCTGAGGTTTGAACGCACGCTAAATCTGCAGCATCTGTTCAGAAGGCTCTTAACCACTATGCTCCCCATTTTTGCTGTTCATTGTCCGTGCCACGTTCTCACGCCTTCCTTAACCAGTTTAGATGCCATGACCCACCATCATTTTCCCTCCCTTGAAAACAGCCCCATCTCTGGCCTCTCTTGGTCTCCGTGGCTCTCTTTGGGCAAAAGCACAGGCTAGTCAAGTCCAACTCTCTGCTTCTTCCACCCCTGCCCCAGAGCAGCTGAAGGGACTGGAGAACTGCACACAGCCCTGGTCACGTGTGCATTTTCCATCTAACCACAAACCCGAAGGGGGCCCTGGTGCTGCCATGCAGTCCTCCTGCGTCTCTCTGGTCGTCTCAGTCTCCCACTCTTAGAAAGGTCTATCTCACACCTTCCCTCTCCTGCCCCCATCCCTCCCCGTTCCCCTCACACTCAGCTAATGACTTTGCCTTTTGTTTTTCTGAGAAAACATGAGCAATAAGTAGAGAATTTTCTCCCCGCAGGAGACTGGACCTGTAGAACCCAGCACCAAATCTACCAGCCTTGCTACAGTGCCCGCCTTCCCTCCCATCATTCAGAGGAGCGGTCCATGCACCCATCTAAGGCTCCTCCCCTATGGGTGCACAGAATCCCACTCCCCCTTTCCAATTCAAAGTTCATGTCTCTTCTGCCTCATCAGTTTCCCCTCTCTCTGCTGGATTATTCTCACTGGCATAAAAATATCATCTATCTTAGAAGTAAACAAACAAAGTCTCCCTTGACCCCTATTCTGCCTCCATTTCTCTGAGCCCCTTCACAGCAAAACCCCTTAGCAGGGTTGCCTCTGCAGACCGCCTCCACGTCCTCATCTCCCACATCTTAAAACAATCAGCTCAGGCTTTTGCCCCCGACCTCCTTCAAAACAAAACCACACTTATCAAACTCCTCTTGCAAATCCAGCGGTCAGTGCTCTAGGGCTCAACCTCAGACTTCTCCGCATCTCTGTCTACACCCACCTCCTAGGTGATCTCCTTGGCTTTAAACACCATCTATATCTTAACAATGCTAACATTTCTATCCCTAGCCCCAAGCTGTCTAAGTGCCAGTCTTGTACGTTTCCTTTCCCTGTCTCGCCTGGGATGCGTAATATATATCTCTAGCCCTCACCTTAACCCCACCACACTCAGAACTGAACTCCGGATTTTCCCTCCCAGATCTACCCCACTGGAACCCTCCCCATCTCTGTAGATGGAACTGTCATCTACCCAGTTGCTCCGGCTCAAAACCTTGCAGTGGTTTTGGACCCTTCTCTTTTTCTCACACTCCGCATGCACTCCATCGCCAAGTCCTGTCAGTGCTGCCTCTAAAATGCAGCCAGAACCCAGCCTTCCCACCACCTTCACGGCTACCATCCCATGCAAGCCTGGAGAGCTGCAATAGCCTCCTCTCTGGTCTCCACCTGCTCTACTTTTGCCCTCTTCGGTCTCTTCTGAGCCCAGAAACATAAGTCAGGGGCTGGCCCCATGGCCTAGTGGTTAGGTTCAGTGTGCTCCACTTCAGTGGCCCAGGTTTGCAGGTTTGGATCCTGGGCACAGACCAACACCATTTGTCAGCCATGCTGTGGTGGCATCCCACATACAAAATAGAGGAAGATTGACACAGACGTTAGCTCAAGACGAATCTTCCACAGCAAAAAAAAAAAAACCCAAAACATAAGTCAGATCATATCTCTCTTCTGCTCAAAACTCCCCAATGCTCCCTGTGTTTCTCAGAGTAAAATCCAAAGTCTTTATTCTGGGCTACTGAGGCATTGCAAAGAGGCCCCATGCTTTTATTAAAAAAAGAATGCATCATCTCATTTAATTAATTCAGTTACTCCCCAAACCTTATGTGGTAGGTATGTTATCCTCGTATTACAGATGAAGAAACTGAAGCTGTTCGTGGGGGATTTATGGCAGAGCTGGGATACAAAGCCTGACCTTCGACTCCAAGTCCAGTGTTGTTTCTCCTAAACCAGTCTGGTTCTGGATTCTCATCTAGGCTCTGCCACTACCTTGCTGTGTGATCTTGGGCAATCACTTCCTCTCTCTGTGCATCAGCTTTCTCATCTGTGATCAGCCCTCATCTTACCTGACCATACCTGACCTCAGGGTCAGGGCTGTGGCAGAGGAGCTGGGAGACCAGCCTCACCTTCACAGCTGGCCTCAGCCTTAGACTTTTGACAACCTCCCCCAGTGAGATCACATGTACAGTTACTGTCTCATGCTAACTGGCTTGAAAGAGATCGCTGGGCTTGCAGCTTGTTGGACCTCTGCAGGTGGGGCTCTGGGAATTCATTCTTTTTTTATACATCCCATAATTATCTTGTGAGTAGCACAATCCTAAAGTATCATATTTTGGAAAATGAAAGGCATTTGTTTGCTATGTTTAAACGTTTAGCATAGGCTACACTTTTGTAACGCCATTTGGGTCTGTCTTCATTTTTTAAAATCCCAGAATCCTCACCAAATGGAGGCAGTACCCTCCTCTTCCACCTCCCCACCCCTCTTCCCCTCACAGCTCCATGACTCACATACAAGAACTTCTTGCCGAATGTCCTCAAGATGACAAAGGCTGTCACCTCCATCAGTGCCATCACCACCAGCTGCACCAGGTTGACCCGCCCCAGGATGCTGCCTGCTGAGATCAGCACAGACATGGCACTCATGGTGGCCAGCTGAATACTGGGGAGAGAGGGCAAGACAGGGATGACTGAGATGGGATGATGCCTCTCATTTATACACTCATTCAACAAACACTTTTTGAGGACCTACTCTCTGCCTGGCACCGTTCACGAAACTGGAGACACAGTAGGAAAACAAGAAGACAAGATTTCTGCCCACGTGGGGATGGACGCTCTCCAGCCGGGGTCCCCTTCGTCGATTTCCCCCACTAGGGTGACAGCTACACTCTGAGAGATTGATCTGCACACACTCGTCCGTACTGAGGATGCTCTGTGTTCTCACGGGAATGTCACGGTGAGTTACAGAGGCTGACTGTTAGATCCTTCTGGGATCTGACAACCGGGATTCTGCCCAGCACTTCTCTTCAGCGCCTCCATCGCTCACAGATGCTCAGTAGAGGGCGCCCTTGACCTGCCAGCCCACCCACCATTCAGTCAGCCGCCACCCTCATCTCCTCTGCCTCTCCGTGGCAGTGATGAGACTGGGTTTGGAAGTGGGACAAGCCTGGCTTCCAGTCCCAGCTTTTCCACTTGAGCAGCTATTTAAGCTTCGGGATCCTGTTTCCCCATCTGTTAAATAAGAATGATAATAATACTCATCTCGTGGCAGTGTTGTGGGGGATTAGAAGGAATCTTCGTGCACGTGTGTCTAGCACCATGAGTGGCACCAAAACGCTAACTCAGGAGTAGAAGCTGGCATTATTAGCACTATTACTGATTCCTTCCTTCCCTTGACAAATGAGCAAGCTCAGTGTGGGGATTCGGAAGGAGAAAGCGATTTTTGATTTCAAGGCACTTATGATTCAGCTGGGGGGAGAGGCGTGGCATCATAAGCCTGTCGATTAAGACTACCTGTGCACTACAGGTAGTGATATCACTCATATCATCAGGGAGGGCTTCCTGGGGGAGGTGGCACTGAGCAGGACAATCAGTTAAGCCAACCTATCCTGCTCTGGGCACCTTGCTCTGAGACTCTCCTCCTCCCTTGGGAGTTGATGATCATGATCACGACCACCACCACCACAATAATAACGATCATAACTGAAGGAACCTTATGTATAAGAGGCTTGCAACTACATCACTTGGTTCAAATTTTAATCCTCCATGTAAGCCTCTCTAAGTGGTGCTCAGGTACCATTCAGTACCCGCATTTTACAGAAGAGGTCACTCAGACTAGTGGAGGTGACTTTTTTGGCAGTGGCCACACAGCTAGTTAATGACAAACATGAGGTTCAAACCCAGGTGGCCTGGATCCAAAGCCTGTGCTCTGAAGTCTGGACACAGCCTCCCCAGTGTTTGCTGCCGATGTAGTGTCCCGTTTAAGGTTCAAAGACTTCAGAGGAAAGGCCAGAGGAGGGCCAAGGGCATGGGGACGGAGTCTCACAGGGACCAGGAATTGTTGAGAATAAGAGGCTACTCGATGTTTCACTGTGACTGGCCATGTTCTGTCTTTTGGGTGAGTATTCATTTAATTGGCAAAGGCCTAATTCAAGAGGATGTGTGCCAGTGGTGGGATTTCAGACCTCAGGGAGGAGGTGTTGAGATGGTGAAGTGTAGTGGTTAGGACTGTAGTCTCCAGCCAGGCTGCCTAGATTGCAATCCAGACTCAGCCACTTCCTGGCTGTGTGGCCTTGGACAAATTACTTAACCACTCTGTCCCTCCATGTCTTCATCTAGAAGGTGAAGGCAAGGCCTATGGAGCTGTTGTGAGGGCAAAGTGAGTTAAGATATGTCTAGCAGGGGCCAGCCCAGTGGTGCAGAGGTTAAGTGCGCACGTTCTGCTTCGGCAGCCCGGGGTTCACTGGTTCGGATCCTGGGTGCGGACATGGCACCATTTGGCAAGCCATGCTGTGGTAGGCGTCCCACATATAAAGTAGAGGAAGATGGGCACGGATGTTAGCTCAGGGCCAGTCTTCCTCAGCAAAAAGAGGAGGACTGGCAGCAGACGTTAGCTCAGGGCTAATCTTCCAAAAAAAAAAAAGATGTGTCAAGCACAATAAGGGGGTTGGTTATTGTTGTGTTGGGTCCTCCTGGACCTCTCCAAATATAGCATTAAAAATATCATACCTTTTAGTGGTCCCTTTATTTTCATTTTTGTTCCAGTAACTATTTACTAAGTCCTTGCTATGTGAGGAAAACCAAGGAGGACAAAGCCGAATAACACAGGCCCCTACCCTGAAGGAACCGGTCATTGGTGACTCAAGGCACAACCAACTCAGTGCCAAGTCAGGCTGCGGGTGAGGCCGAGGGAGGGGAGAGTGCCCTGCCTCCGAGGCAGCCTGGGCACCGCCCACCAGCCCAGCCTGGGCAGGAAAGGTCAGGAAGGAGCCCATTGTTCAAATTCATGAAGCCAGTCCCAGTGGAGGTCAGAGCTGGGAGGGTCCCAGCGGGCGGGGTGGGGCAGGGGAGTTGACTCCAGCTGCAAATGGCCTCTTCTTGTTTTCCTGGATTGAGTCAAGAACAAACTGGTCCCTGTGGGCGGGCCGTCAGAAGAAGGGAGCAGCCCAGAGATGTCTGGAGACTAACATGCAGGAGGCTGAAGGCTTGTGTGACCTTAAGACAAGGTCATGCCAGACCAGGACCACTGCTCTCAGAATTTCCCCGGAGTGCCCACTGTCACTTCCCAGGGGTTACTGGGGTTATGGAATCCCCACGGGATTAGCTCTAACATGGTTTTTTTCTTCTTCTTCTCCCCAAAGCCCCCCAGTTGTGAGTGCCATGTGGACACTGCCTCAGCATGGCCTGATGAGCGGTGCCATGTCTGCGCCCAGGATCTGAACCGGCAAAACCCTGGGCTGCTGAAGTGCAGCGTGCGAACTTAACCACTCAGCCATGGGGCCGGCCCCCGTAACACGTTTTAAAAGACACAAAGAGAGAGTTATTTTTCAGGGTCAGTGGGGAGCTAGCTAGACTGTGTCTCATGTCATGACCACTCTGGAGTGTGCAGGAAGGGTTACAGATCATCAAAACTGAAGCCACTTCCACCACTTCACTGTGTGACCCTAGGCAAGTGCCTTATGCTCTCTGAGCATATTTCCTTGCCTGTATAAATTAGACCCCTACCTGGGAGGGTTAAACAAATAATGTTTGTGGAATGCCCGGCACAGAGCCTGGCTCATGGACAGATGTTCAACAGCAGCGCCCAGAGGCTTAGCAGGGTCTCAGAGGGGAGGGTAGAGTGGCCTTGAGAGGGTCCCCAAGATGCCCAAGATGGGATTTACCATCATTTGGGCAGTAGAGAGAATTAGAGTTGGATAAAACCTAAAAACAATTTTTAAGGAAAAATATTACCCAGATTCTCTCAAGTGCTAATGGCTTTTTGTGTGTGTTCAGTGGATTTATATATATCTACCCTTGTGTAACCATCACCCAGGATGACATCGAGAACATTTACTGCACCCCATAAGGTTTTTTGTTTTTATCAGTAACAACTGCCTTCCCCAGGTAACCATTATTCTGACTTCCAGCAACACGGGTTAATTTTGCTTATTCTTAGAATTTCCTATAAATGTATCTAAATGGATCAAAGTTAATTTAAATGAACTAAAGGCATGGCTATTTCTGGTCCACCCGCACTTGAGGACTGAGAGCACTTCTTTTTTTTCAAGAGACTCTCTCTCTGAGTGTGACATTTCTAATTCTTTTTGCCTAATCTCTATTAATTTTTCCTTGAACCTATGTTTACTGTGTAACCTTACAAAATCATAATCAATAATAAGGAAAGAAAGGACTCCAGGATGGCTGTAGATCTGGGCCTCTTATGATGCCATGGAGTGGGGGTGTCAGATAAAATAGAGGATGCCCAGTTAAAGTTGAATTTTAGATAGACAGTGAATAATTTGTTAGTATATATAAGTCCTATGTATTGCATGGCATTGATGCTGGAAAGAGAAGGGGACATTCCAGCTCTTCTAGAGCCCGTCCTCTCGGGCCCCATGCCCTCAAGGACCCAAAATTCATCCAGTGGCCTATCCACTTACCTGTACAGATTGATGACTATCCCCCCAGAGGAGGGCTGCTCTAGGAAGCCATTCAGCAGGACCGCCCACTGCACCCCGAAGGCCAGCATGAAGAGGTTGAAGGCCACGCTGCTCCAGCAGTGTCTCCGCAAAGACGAGGTGAGGAAGCCCAAGCCAAGGGCCGCCATGATGATAACATCCTGGAACACTGTCAGGGAAGAGATGTTGAGAAGGAAGAAGAGAGGCAGACAAGGTGGAGGTTGTGTGAAATTAGAGTTTTACTGAATGGCAGTTGGAAGGGACATTAAAGATCATTTAAGAGTGCTTGGTCCAGTCACTCCACCTCTCTGAGCCTCAGTTTTCTCATCTGAGTAATGGGAATACACATATATACCACGCAGGGTTGAGGTAAGGACCGGATGTGCTAATCCTGGTTAAGCACGAAGGCAGGGCCTGGTGCGTAGTAAGTGCTCAGGAAATGTAGCAATTATGGTATTATTAAACATAATGATATGAACAAGCGTAGAGCCTCAGGACCAGTCCTTAGTCCATAGTTGACATTCAGTAATTACTGCTGCTATTGAGGATCAGGTTCAACCTCCTGATCCTGCACGTGACAAAACAAAGCCACAGAAGCCAGTGACTTGGCCCAGGTCACGTAGAAAAGAGGAGGCAGAAGCAGGCCCAGAGGTTCTGTCAGCAAGAACCAAATTATCCTCGCAGAAAACAGCTCTCTCCCTTTGCCACCTGCTGAGAGGGACCTGGTGGGCCGGCAGAAAGCGCCAGGGCCATCTTGGTGACACTCACCTTCCCAGCCTCAGACCCTGCGCAGGACCTGCTGTGGCAGGTGAACACGAGAGACCTACCTAACGTCAGTGCGAGGTCCAGCAAAAGGAAACGGGGGACGCTTTGACCGGGTTTGAAAAATAGTTAGCAGCTTGGGCTCTGGAACCAGACAAGCTTGGGTTCAAATCACAGCTCTGGCACTTTCTAGCTGTGTGGCTTAATCTAGTTATTTAATGTCTCTGAGCTTTCATAACAGCCTACATTTGTTATGTGCTAACCGTGTGCCAACACTGTTTTAATCACTGTGCATGGACTGTCCTGTTTAGTTCTTCAAGGTGGGTGCTGTTATCATCACCATTTTACAGGTACAAAAACCGAGGCACAGACCAGTGAAGGAACCTGCTCCAGCTGGTAGAGCCAGGATTTAACCCTAGAAGGTCCACTCTCAAGCCTGTGCCTTTAACCATCACTCTATCTGCCCTCTTAGTTTCCACATCTGTTAAATGGGAAAAATAATCATGCCTCCTTTCTTCCGTTGCCAGAATCAAATGGCATATGGCACATAATCGCTCAGAATAGTAAAGACTATTTTATCAATAAACACCAACCATTTTCACACATGTATTGATGCCTGGAGAGAGATCTTGAAGGAATTTTTATATTTTTCCCCCATGGATATTATCTCCGAGTTTGGGAGAATTTTACTTTTTAAAAAATTTTCAGTGTTTAAATTTGCTACAACCAGCATGTAGACAGTAAAACATTTTTTTTAAAGGAAAAAGGATGGGCTTCAAGTTCAGACAGTTCTGTTTGATCCCAATGCTATCAATCCCGATTAGGTTAAACCATATCAAATTGCCAATATTTGACCCTTTCTGATCTATAGAAATGGCAATTTATATGTTTTAACTTCACAGCTGCGTGACCTTGTAGGTTGCTTACTTTCCTCATCAGTGAAATAAGGGCAAGTCTTCCTCCCTCGAGGGAGCTTGGGTCTGAAGGAAGGAAGGTTTTGTTCATGTGCATAGTGCCTGGAACATGGAGGATGCTCCATGAACGGTGGCTCTCACCCCCCATCATCACCATCATCATCATCATCACCATCATCATCATCACCATCATCATCATCATCATCACCATCACCACCATCATCATCATCATCACCATCACCATCAGCACCATCATCAGCACCATCAGCACCATCACAGCAATAACAAGTCACCTGGTCTCCACTGGTCTCCAGCCCTGGCTCTGATAACAATGAGGAAGCTCTCATTTCCAGAACCCTCCAAAGTCTCAGAAAGCCCTTTCAAGTTACATTTCAATTCATTTTCATCGAAAGACACACACGCCTAGGGTCTTGCACATAGGGCTTGGTTGGGTGTTGATGTTTTAGATCAGTCTGACAACAGCGGGATGGAGGAGAGCCCCGAGGACCTCCATGGGATCTGGGGACTTGACGAGTGGGTGGGAAGTGGGCTTTGGCAGGATTCAGCTTCATGTAGCTTCTCCTCTGTCTGGGGGAGAGGGAGGCACAGGCAAAGTCTCAGGCTCCTGCGTGCATCCTCTTAGGAATGGGGGCACATTTTACATAGGGGATTCCTCTTGAGATTGCTCAGATTTCTTTAGGAGCCAAGCAGGAAACTACGTGTATGAAGGGTACAGGGCATTTTGGGGAGTGATGAGGCCTATGGCCAATTAAGACTGCACACCTCACTTTAAATATTCAAATTCAATCTTTTATTAAACACTGCTGTTAAAAAAAAAACACCCACATCTGCCATTTTGCAGCAATGCTACACACATAGGGTCCAGACTTATTGAAGATTCCATGAGTAGGAAAACCCTTCCATTTTCCTCTTATTTTATAGAAGGGGACCAGAGAGAGCCTGTGACCGCCTCAGGGCCACACAGCATGACAGCAGCAGAGCCAGGCTCTGAACTCCTGGTACAGTGCCCTTCCACCAGCCTAAGCTGTCTCCTGCTCTTGTTTGTCCTCACCTCGCTAAGGGAACTTGGGCAAGTCCCTTGCCCTCTTTGGGCCTCAGTTTCCCTATCTGTAACACATGGTAGTTGGACTTGATGCTCTCTAAGGACCTCACTGCTCTGGCACATTCCAAGGAGTTCTGTGGGTGGGGAGAGGAGGGTCACCAGGATTAGGGCAGAGGTGGGGCCCTAAAGACTACAAAGTCAGAGGATCTTGGGTGGGGAGCTTTATCAGGCACAGCTGCCACCCCAGCTGCCAGGTAAACGAGCTCAGCGCCTTCCTCCCCAAGGCCCCACACTGTCCCAGAGGGAGAAGCTGTGCTTCCGCCAGCGGGATGAACCTAGGGCGGCATTTTCTGGGAGCTGTTGACAGAGCCCACTCACCCCACACTGATCAGTGCCCACATTTGATCTCGGCCCCCTGCCCTCAGCCCTGCATTCTCCCAAGCCCTCTCCCAGGCTCCGGGGGCTCTGGGCCCACACCCACTCCTCCCACGTCTCACTATCTAGACCTCCACTTCAGGGCTGGGTTCCAGCTCACGACATCTGCATTGGTGTCAGCCCCCACCCCTCAGAGCCTGCGCTGCGCCCCACATCAGCTGCGGGTCTGATAAGCGAGTGGACTCTAATGTGTTCATGGGTGATAAGCAGTGGATGTGCTACGGGGGCCCCAGTGACCGGACCCCAGAGGGGAACTTCACCGTCTAAGGCAGGCCTTCAGGAGAAGTTTACAAAAACCCCAGGACTTGGAGAAGGAAAGTCTAACCTGGGAGTCCAGCAGCGTGAGGTGAGGCAGTAATTACCATCATTGCAGCAGCAGGCACACATGCCGTGCCCTCCACATCCCAGGCACTGTTCTAGGTGTCTTACAACCTTAACCTACAACGACCTCAAGCAGTAGGTACTATTTGTTATCCCCATTTTACAGATGGGGAAAAGGAAGCACAGAGAGGCACTGTAACTAGCCCTGGTCGCACAGCTAGCAAATGGTGGTGGGCGATCCGAATCCTGACTGTCTGGGTCTAGCCACTACACCATCCTGCCCCTCCACAGGCTATAGAGCGTAAGAGTGAAGAGTGTGGGCCTCTGAGTCAGGGAGTCAGGGTCAGAGCCTGGCTCTACCTGTGCATCCCAGCTTCCTAACCTGTAAAATGGGTACGGAACAGACACCTGTTCAGAGGACAGCTGTGAGCAGCAAGCTCAATGGCCCATGCACATCGCTGAGCCCAGCACGGGGTGCACAGCAAGTGCTAGGAACTATACAACCATGCCTGCCACTTAGCAGCTGTGTGACGTTAGGCAGGACGGTTACCCCTCCTCCGGCCTGGCTCCAATTCCAGCTCTGTGTCAGCGCCCACCCCTGCCCCTCCCACTGGCCTGCAGACACTTCAGCACCAACCGTTCTGAAGCCAGGCCCAGCTTTTGTCCCTCAGGCTCCAGGCTTGATCTCCACACCGTGCTCCCCACTGCTAACTGGGAAGACCTCTGCAGCCCCAGGTTGGGACCATCCATGGAGCCCCATGCTGCCTTCCCCTCCCCACAGCCTCTACTCCCACCCCACACTCAGCCCTGCAGCAGCCTGGGAAGAGAAAAAGAGAGTTTTCCCAATCAAAGGGGCAGCCAGGGCTAAGATGGAAGGTACCAGGATTTGGGGGTATTTACATGTCACTGGCAAAGCCCCTTTTGTCTTCTAGTAGCTCTCGTCCCTGCTTCTGAGGAGTATGGGGGAACTGGATGGTAGCCACAGGGCAGGGCACAGGATGCTCCCCCAACTTGGCAGCCCCAGAGCAGGCTCTGTGAGATAGATTGTCACAGTAATGGCCCCCAGTGAATCATGCATTCCAGTATAGGCCCCTCCCACTTGGGTTGGTTCTTATGACCTGCTTTGTCCAACAGGACGTTAGTAAACACGATATAAGCAGAGGCTTGAAAAGCACCCGTGCCTTGGGGCTTGCCCTCCCTTACTGTGGTAACTCTTCTGCTGCCATGTGAAGAAGTCTGGGCTAGTCTGCTGGTACCACATGGGCTAGCTGCCAGCCAGCACCAACTGCCAAACATGTGAAGGAGGCCATGTGGAGCCATCCTCCAAGCTGGAGATGCATGACACTACGTGAAACCAACAGAAGAACGGCATCGCTGAGCCCAGCCCAAATTGCTGAACCACAGAATCATGATCATTAGCAAACTAAATGGCTGCTATTTGAAGCCACTAAGTTTGGGGGTGGTTTGTTGTGCAGCAATAGATCCCCAATGCATTCTGCTTCACCTGAGCATGGCACAGGCACCTCAACCCCAGGCCCAGAATGAACATATTGTTGTTCAATTACCCCACAATCTGCCCCTCCCCTTGTGCCTCTCATCTCAGGAACTGACACCTCCCTCTGCCAAATCACAAGTCTGAAGCCATCCTTGACTCCTCCTTCATTTTCACCAAGTACAGCTGACTTTATCTCTTAATATCTCTTGGATCTGACTCTTCACTTCTCCTCCACTGTCCCTGCCCATTTGCCCTCATCACAGGTCATCCAGACCAATGGTTATCAGAGTAGAGAACGCCTGCCTTAGAAGATGCTCCAGACAATCCACAGGAGCTGCTGGAAGAAGATATTAGCACTCCAAATTTTATTTATTTTATTAAAAAAATAAGAAATTAAAGTCTGTTAATAATAAAAGCTAATACTCTTTATCAGTGTTTATATGTGTTAATTCTTTCAATCCTTTAATAACCTAGTGAAATAAGTACCATCATCCTGTGACAGAGGTTAAAATGGAGGCAGAGAGAGATTGAATCATTTGCCCAAGGCCTCACAGCTAAGAAGAGGCAGAGGCAAGATTTGAGTCAGTCTAACTGCAGTAGTTCTCAAACTTTCGTGTGTATTAGAGTCACTTAGAGGGTTTGGTAAAACACAGATTGCTGGGACACACTCCTAGAGTTTCTTTCTTTCTTTTTTTTTTTTTTTTGAGGAAGATTAGCCCTGAGCTAACTACTGCCAATCCTCCTCTTTTTGCTGAGGAAGACTGGCCCTGAGCTAACATCCGTGCCCATCTTCCTTTACTCTCTATGTGGGACACCTACCACAGCATGGCATGCCAAGCAGTGCCATGTCCACACCTGGGATCTCAACCGGCGAACCCTGAGCCACCAAGAAGCAGCACGTGTGAACTTAACTGCTGCGCCACCGGGCCAGCCCCTAGAGTTTCTGGTCACTAAGTTGGGACTAGAGCCTAGGAATCTGCATTTCTAACAAGTTCCCAGGAGATGCTGAGGTGGCTGGTCTGGGGACCACACTTTGAGAAACACTGATCTAGGCTATTCTGCTTCTAAAGGCACTTGGTGAAGACGGCAACCGTGCAAGTGCTTAATACTCAGTGTAACCCAGGAGCCTCGGCGCTCTTGCTCAGGGTGTCAGACAGCTTAGTCTTCCCAGCTAGGGAATACTGGGCCACTGGGAAGGGGGTGACCTGCATTTCTCCATATTCATCACATTGCAATTAATGACAGTGTTTCGTTTTTTGTTTTTTGGGTTTTTTTTTTTGCTGGGAAAGATTCACCCTGAGCTAATATCTGTTGCCAATCTTCTCTCTCTTTTTTTTCCTCCCAAAGCCCAAGTACACAGTTGTATATTTTAGTTGTAGGTCCTTCAGGTTCTTCTATGTGAGCCACCACCACAGCATGGCTATGACAGGTGACTGGTGTGGTTCTGGGCCCAGGAAGTGACCCGCCGAAGCAGAGAGTGCTGAACTTTAACCACTAGGCCATTAGGGCCGGCTCTGTTTTTCGTTTTTTTAATTTAACTCTTTATTACGGAAAATTTCAAGCATACACAAAAACAGAGAAAGCAGCCTGGTGGACCTCACATACCCACTCCCAGCTTTGATGATTGTCACATGGACCAATGGTTTTTTTATCCTTCACTCGTTTTCTCTTTTTTATCTGGCATAAAGCAAACCCCAGAACTCATTCTATTTCAATATGCTTCTCTAAAATATAAGGCCGTTAAAAAAAACCCAATATGCTATTATCACACCCAACAAAACTAACAGTAATTCCTGTAGGTCATATAATATTCGTGCTATATTCAGATTTCCTGATTTTCTCAAAAATGTCTTTTTTAAAATTGGCTGGTTTAAATAACTCATCGTAGTTTACATGGACTGGATTAGATTAAGTGGATCGACAGATTAAGTTACCTAGTTGTAACTCAACTCACTTTCACAAAATGGACCAATGGCTTAACCAACTCCTGCCAAAAAACACAGACTGGGGGCAAAACCGTAACAGAGCCAAGTGTATACACAAAAAACGGGCAGAGCGACACGTCTCCTTGTGCAAACTTGTTGTCAGTCATATTCAGGATTAAAAACAAAACGTCAGTCTAATCAGATCTGACAAGAAGTCAACCAAGATGAGTGAAATTACCCAGAAGACTCTGAGGAAGGGGTTTATATCCACTATTGTTAATGGTAACGACGGGCTTTGACTTGAGATTGATACCATCATGATCAGAAATTTGAAAATATTACATATTTCATTTTGATCGCTTTGGAATTTTCTATCTTACACGTACGTATTATAATGTACAAAAATATATGAATGCAGCAGTGCTTGAGTATAGCATATAAATATGGTGCGTGCTTAAAAAATGGTGTGCACAAGCAGAAAAGTAGAAAGCCCTCTGCTCCATCTTACACTGAAGCCTCCACGCTGGTCTCCCGCCTCAGGTCACGCCCCTTCTTCCATCCCCTATGCCAGCCCTGGAATGGCTTTTTCCATAATCCAAACCCAAGCTTGTCACACTCTTGCTTCCTATTAGGTGAGCAGAATGAAGGTCAAACTCCTTACTCAACCCTTTGGCCCCGCCACGCCCTGCTTCCCTTCTTACGCGCCAACAACATCTCAATGTTAAACCATGGCCTGGTCCACTCCAATGAGCGCACACACAATGGCTCCTGCTGTGCTCTTGAGCCTCCATTTTCACACTGTTAACTCCTACTGAGCCTCCAAAACCCTGCTGGGCAGTCACCTCCCTCGGGAAGCCTTCCCTGACATCACTGTCCCCCCTGCCTGGGTCGTGGGCCCTCCTCTGTGCTTCCATATAAAGTGAGTGACTGAGGACACTGGATCCAATTTACAGGATGGGAACACTGGCTTCTACACCTGCTGGTTAGGACAAGTGACTCAAGCTCACTGTAAAATGAAGCCGTGAGCCTAATGGTTAGGCACACGGAAACTAAAACCAGGCTGCCTCAATTTAAGTCGGCTGCTGCCTAAATTATTGCTGGCTGCATGACCTTGGGCAAAAATCTCAACGTCCATGTGCCCAGTTTCCTCAAATGAAACACAGAGATCACAACAGTACCTGTCTCATGGCGTCATTGTGAGGGTCCAACGTAAAGCATTTAGAGTAGAGTCTGGTACATAGTAAGTATTCAGTAAATATCAGCTCTAATTAGCACGTAGTCTGGATCCCACCCTGGATTAATACAGGGTTGAATGAATGGAGTAACTGAATTGAATTACATTAGGTTGGATTTAAGAGAATTAAAGTCAATTGAAATGAATTAAAATTGTGCCCAGGCCTTTTTCTGTCAGGCACTGAGGGCCCCTCTCTGGGCTGGCCGCCTAAGTGGTGCAGGGGCTCCCCTCCCTCAGTCATCTCCTTGTCCTTCCTTCCACCGCTGAGGGCCCAGGGACGACCTCTCTTTGCCTCCAGGTAACTAGTCCATTAACATCTCTTAGAAACAAGCAAGCACTCAACCAGGCTCAAGCTTCAGCTTTGTCTCAGGGACGTCACTCAAGAGGCCTGTCCACTATCACGAACAATATAGCGGCCTACTAAGATGCTTGAAAACTCATCTCAATTAAAAAAAAAGCAAACACCACACCACAGTGGACATCTGTCTTGTTTACAGTTGTCCTCATCACAGTCTGTGAATATTTTTAGCTGCATGTAAAATAACCACCACCCTCCACTCCCGTTCAGCCATACCTTATGGCTCTGGCTTTGCAGACAGAATGAAGACTTCCCAGACCCCTAAGTGAACAGAAGAAGTCTAGGGGCAGTGGAGAGGCAACAGACTAAAGCTTCCAAAAGGAGAGTGGTACAGAAATGAGCAAGAGAGACCAACAAAAGGAAACAAAAACCAAAATCCCAACAATTATGTGAAATTTCTTGCTGCTAAGGAGAGAGAAGTGGGGGGAGGGGGAAGCAGAGAAGCAGAGAATTATGAAGACCATTTGGCCAAGGGAATTCTGGGAACATAGAAAAGGAGGCCTCTCACTTTGCCCTGACAAATCAAGGAAAGCTTCATGGAAGAGGTGACACCCGAGCTGTTCCTCAAGGAGAGCCTCCATTCTTGGCTGGGCCTTTGCACAACCTCTGGAAGAAGATGAGGAAAGTCCATTCCTCGGAGACTTTCTGGAAAGGAACATCGAGGCCCCTGGAGGATCAGAGACCTCCTCTGCCCCTGCCCCTGCTGTTTGCCTCTGTGACTACCTCCCCTCTGGACACTCACCTCCATAGGTCTCCAGGAACTTCCTCTGATTCCCTAAGGAAGTGTCATAGGAGGTGTAAAAGACGAAGAGGACAATGAAAAGCACCTCCAGCACTATGGTCAACGGGGGCAGGCAGAAGCGCACAGATGGTGGGTACTTAGACCCCATCCCGTGCTTGTCTCAGGGCAGGAGCTCCGCCAGTGCCGGGCATCACCCCTCTGTCCCTACAGTCACGCAAGGGAGTGACAGTGAAGACAGGCGTCAAAGGCCTTATCTCAGGCTGCAAGGACGGCTCTGCTGGCCTGTCTAAGGAGTTAACACAGGCAGAGGGATTATGATCAGGGAGAAGAAAGGCATTTATTCCAACATTTCATTCATTCCTTCGATCATTCATTTCTTTATTCAACAAAGAGTTGCTGCATTCCCATCATCGGGCAGGCACTGTGCTCAGTTTAAAAGAAGGCATTCATTTACTCAGCACCCAAAAATTAGAACCCTCCTTTACTTGTTATTTCAGGTTCCTCTCACCATCTCCTTGCAAAGAAGGCAGAGAAGGAGTCAACACTCTTACTTTACAGATGGGGAAACTGAGGCTCAGAGAGGGCACCCAGTGAACTCTTAATAAGGATGTTTTGAATGAGAATGAATTAATGAATGAAAGCAAAGAACAATACTAAACCCTGGGAAGGATCCAGACAGGACTCAGGGAGAACTAACTCCTCAGAGTGACACAGATGACATTATTTATATTTGAATCTGTATTTAAATTGACTTGTCTCTAAACCTTTTTAAGGGTAGGCCGGGGGGGGGGGGGGGTGGCGGGGGGGGGGGGAGAGAAAGGAGGGTTGGGTCCAGCTCCAGTAAAAACCTGGTGGTAATCCTGATCCAGTCCAAGGCTGAAGTTGCCCCCTCCTCTGGCCACCTCCTCACAGAGCAGTCCAGTACTCTCCTGGAGCGTGGGCATGACAATGCGTTTGAGGAAGGCCACCAGCTTCGGCACCCACCTCCCACAGCCGTGGACAGACCCCTGGAATGGGCTCTAAGGGGCCTGGGAGCCAGTTCTGACCCTTGCAGCTAACTTCTCCCATGGTTACGTCCATGTGCCTTGAAGAAGGTCTGATGTATAATAAGTATCAAGAAAGGAGGGAGGGAGGAAGGAAGGAATCGAAGTTTTCTTACCTTCTACACTGGCCCCAAGCCACTGGCCACTGAGTCCAGACTGAATTTGTGGGTCCCTAGAGAATAAAACTAGGCTAGGAGTTGCAGGGCGGCAGATTTTGGCCCAGCGTGAATGGATACTTTATTGACCATTACAGCTGCCCAAGGAAATAGGCTGCTCATGAGACAGTGAGCACCCTGTCACTAGAAGAATGCAAGCAGAAGCTGATGGTTATGTATCAGACATATCTCGGAAGTGATTCATATGCAGATCGCAGGAAATTTTAATCACCTGGTAGAATCCTGTCATTTTGTTTTTAGATGTAGAAACTAAGACCTGAAGGTCATATCCAAAGTCATATAGCCAGTGGGCATCAGTCACTTCTTGCCCAGCACAGCTTTATTTACAGAAGAAAAAACTTGAGAATAACCTAAATGTCCAGTAGGAGGGGACTGGTTAAGTCTGGAAAAATCCAGAGGAAAATGCTTCTAAGGTTTGTCAAATAGTGGCACAGAGGATATACTATTTGGCAAAAAAGCAAGTTACAGAACAGCATGCATAGTATGTTCCCACTTCTATAAAATAATAACAATATGTTAACACAAGCATAGGAAAAAAATTGGGTGCAAACCACTAAGACTGGTTACTTTTGCTTTAGATGTTTTCCAGAGCTCACACACGCTAGGCACTTACCATTGCTAGGCACTGTTCTAGGCACTTTACATGTATGAACTCAGTTAGTGACCCTGAGAAGTGGGTCCTACTAGCCTTATATTACAAACGAGGAGTCTGAGGCACAGAGAGGTCTAGTGACTTGCCCAAGGTTACAGAGCTAGTAAGTGGTGCTGGGATTTACGCCCGAGGCAGTCCGACTTCACACCTGGGTGTCTGACCACTTAATTCCAGCCCAGATAACTTCTATGTCTTCTTCCAATTCTAAAAGTCTAGGGACACAGGATTCTAAGCCCTCTGCTACCTCAATAGTATATAAGGAGAAGGTGCCTTGACCCCTAGAGGTCAGAAGTCAAGGGTCCCCATTCCCCTTTTCATCATCTCTGGTTCTAGATTTAACAATTTCTGGAGCTGGTCCGGTGGTGTAGTGGTTAAGTTCGTGCACTCCACTTTGGAGGCCTGGGGTTTGTGGGTTCAGATCCCCGGCGTGGACGTACACCACTCATCAAGCCACGCTGTGGCAGCCACCCCATAAAAAAATAGAGGAAGATGGGCACAGATGTTAGCTCAGGGCCAATCTTCCTCAGCAAAACAAACAACTTCTGGCCTTTTTTTGGAAGTCAGCACTTCCTATAAACTGGCTTCCTTTAAGGAGGGACTCCCCTCTGTGGGGGATACGTGAATGTGAGTCCTGCTGGTCTGGAACCAGTGCCAGCAGCTGGTAAACCAGGCAGCCGGACCCACCTGCCCAGGGGCACCAGACATCAGCCAGACGACATTAAAGATTTCCAGTCATCGCCAGCCCCTGCGCCTGCAGCCCCTGACGGTGGTGTTTACTGGCTGGCAAACTCAGTGTGGGTGGCAGCTGGTTCCATGGCACCCTATATCCCTGTGTATCTTGATCCTGCCCCAGTGAGGGACTGACCACTTGTGGAGAAGGCAAAGCTCCTCCCTGAACAGAGAGGCTCTCTCTAATAAAGGGACGTGCCCCGCTGTCGGCTTCTCCCAACAGATTTGTCAAAAGGGGAGTTTTCTCCCTTCTCTTCTGACTCTTGCAAAAAGCCCCTGTTTTCTCACTACAGTTCCAGATATTCTGTCTCCAAAGCTTCAAGGCAGGTCACCTGGTACAAAAAAGCACAAGGGATCTAAGGAAGATAGGTTATAAAACAAATATAGTTGAATGTTCATTGTTGAATCTAGGTGGGAGGTGAATGGCTTTTCACTGTACAATTCTTTCAACATTTTTTGTGTGTTTGAAATTTTTCATAATAAAATGTTGGGAAAAAAGCCCTCTGGGCATCTGCCGCTCCTTTTCCCTGAAACCCTCCTCCCACCAGACCCCCGCGTGCTCTCAACCTCCCCAACTCAGATGCAAGCAACGTGAGAACATGGACATCTGACTGTGGTATCGTCAGCACCTGGTGCTCCGTCCATAGTACATGCTCAATAAATATTTATTGAATGAATAACAGCTGCCATTTCTGGAATGCCAAGCCCTGGACCAAGCATTTTGCATACATTATTTCATTTAATCTTGCCCTCAAGTCTGTGAGTACAGGCATGATCACTCCTATTTTACAGATGAGGAAAGTGCTGTTCAGAGATGTGATGTGAGTACCCAAAGACACACAGCTACTATATGGCAGAGCTGGGGCCCAACCCAGATCCATCTGATGCCATAGCTTGCGCTGCTGACTACTGTGCAATTCTGCCTTCCATCTACTAAACCACCCACAGTCTCAGTTTCCTTATGAGTCAGGTAAGACGGGCGGCTCTGCTTTCCTCACAGAGTTATTACAAATGTGAAACTGTGTAAGTGTGCTTGGCCACCTGTGCTGTGGAAATGAAGGTGGGCAAGGGGTGCTATGACTGCAGCACCCTGGTTAGAGGAGCCAAGCTTCCTCCTGGTGTGATGCACTAAGTCAGAGAGACTGCAGCTTTCACATGTAGTCACGCATTTTCTGTAAAAACAGGGCTTCATGAAAGTACTCGCTGTGCTGCGCTCTCCTCACCTGAGTCGAGCATCATAAAGCTCCGTCATGGGCAGTGACCACGGAGGCGGGAGAGTCCTCCATCCTCCTCTGGAAGTTCATCCACACCAAAGGTGTGATCCTCCTCTAGGCATGCCTGGTTAAAGGATGGCTAAGTCAATCATTCATTCAGTCAACAAACATGAGCTTTGGAGCCAGGCGACCTGGGTTCAAATCCTAGCTCTGCCAATTATTAGCTGGGTGACCTTGGGTAAGACAGTCATTCTCTCTGAGTCTGTTTCCTCATCTCTGAAGTGGAGAAAACCACTGCCAATCTCATAGGGCGCTTGTGAAGACTAAATAAGGTAGTGACATAAAGTATCAGATGTAGAGAAAACGCCCCATAAATGTCAGCAATTCTTACTACTGCACAAGCATGGCATGTTTACTGTTGAACATTTTGAAAATGCAGAGATGCTTAAAGTTTCCATAAAGCGCCCATGATTCCAACACCTCCAAAAACCAGCTCTATTTTTTTGTGTATACACCCTTTCAAGTTTTTACTATTCTTCTGAATTTATGCCTTGTTTTTTTTCCCCTACAAAAATGGGATTATACAGCACATACTGTTTGGTAACTTGGTTTTTTTCACGAACAGTATATCATAAGCAGTTTCCAAGCCAAGAAAATCTTTCTACAACACTATAGCATGATCCCAGGCTCTGACACCACACTGCCTGGGTTAAAATCCTCTCTCCCTCACCTACTGTGGGACCTTAGGCAAATGACTTAACTGCTCTGTGCCACAGTTTTCTCATCTGTAATACGGTGCCAGTAATAATCTCTACCTCATAGGGTTGTTGTCAGGATTACACCAAAATGCATATGGTACTTAGAGGGGCCAGCCCAGTAACATAGTGGTTAAGTTCACATGCTCTGCTTTGGTGGCCCTGGGTCTGCCAGTTCAAATCTCAGGCACAGATCTACATACCACTCGTCAAGCCATGCTGTGGTGGCATCCCACATACAAAATAGAGGAAGATTGGCACAGACGTTAGCTCAGGGACAATCTTCTTCAAGCAAAAAGAGGAAGATTGGCAACAGATGTTAGCTCAGGGCCAATCTTCCTCACACACACCCACACACAAAACTTTAAAAAAATGCATATGGTTCTTAGAGCAGTGACTGTACATAGTAAGCGCTCTGTGCGATCTTTCTCCACGCTACACTGATTTCCATGCGTCATTTGTTTGACCAGCCCACTTTGTGGGATATCTGGGTAATTTCCAAACTGTTTCTGTTCTAAACACTACAATGAACATCCTCCAGTAACAGGGTTCTCTGGGGGATACAGACACATGTATAAGCAGAGGCCATCCCAATGTCTGGACTCTTCTGTGACTCCTGTGGGACGAGAAGAAAGTCAAGGCAGCTGGGCCAGCCCTGTCTGGTGGGCTTGAGGGGATGGAAGCTGCTGAAACAGGTGGGAATGCAATTTCCTTATTTGTGAAACAGGGTATGAGAGACAAGCCTTTCTCCAGGGCTATTCTGAGCTCAGCTGAAGCTCAAATGCAAATCCCAACCCCTTGCCTCTCAGAAATTCCCAGAAGAGGAGGGACAGCCCTGAATTCCTGTCTGGCCCTTGGGCTTTTGAATGAGAGCAAATGATCTCCCTTCCCGGTCTTACTCATTCATCCCTAAAATGGCCACTTTTGGGCTCTCGGCAGGGAGGCCATTCCCATCATTCCACTCCAGCCAATCAACAGATCAACAGCCCTAACCATCAACAGCCACTTACAGGCACCAGAGCATGTGCCTGTAGCATCAAGGCTTGATCTTGCTCAGCTTGTGCCTTGAGCTAAACTGCTCTACCATAACAATTGTGACCTTGTTTTCTCTGAGCCTAAGTTTTCTCATCTGTAATATGGAGCTAACATGACCTGCTTCTAAACATAGGGCTTGAAATGTCACCAGAAGCCATCTTGGCACAAGGCGGGCAGGTGACTCAGCTAAAGACACGAGTGAGACGGCATCAGAATTGGGACTGGAACCCAGACCTCCACGTTGCTTCTTCTCGGGCCATCACCCTAAGATTCTCTCCTCCCTTTCTTTGCTCCCATGTAGCCCTATACCCAACAACAACTTTCATGAACACACCCCAATAGCTCCCAGGCACTCCACACTTCTGCCACAGCATGAATGCCCTTGTCAGAAATCTATGCAAAGGCAGGCTAGACAGTGAGCTCCAGAAAGCCAGCACATGTCCCATCTTTTCTCTGGATTACTCATCTGTCCATTCCACAGTGTGCCCTGGCACTATCCTGGACGACAGGAACACAAAAGGGAGTGGAAAAGACCACAGATATGGCCCCTAACCTCACAGAGTTGACCTAGTCCCAGATGATCTGGAACCTTGCAGTCATGGATATGACGACTATTCAGGTTTCGGGTCCCCATGGAGTTTGGAGCAGGGACTTTACCACGGGCCTATGCCTTCAAGCCTTTAGCCATATTGATTTGAGTAATGCCTATACCCTCCTTCATGGGCCAATCTGCCTTGTCAGCTGAAGTGTTTTTCTGCTGCTCCAAGCAGAGCATTCATTCAGATCCTTTCACAATGATGGGCAGCCTCAGTGAAACTTTGAGCTCAGAGTTTGTTTTCCTTGGCCGCCCAGTGCCACTTTATCAACATTCTGGAGCAGAGGTGAGGGATGAAAAACGAGTATACTGTTAACGGTAGTTGCTTGCCGTTACCTACTGTGTGCCTGACCCTGAAAGTTCATTATCCCGCAGGTCTTAAAACGAACCTGAGTGGAAACAGAGGCTCTGAGAGATCCAGTAACTGGCCCGAGCTAGTAAGCAGCCAATCGGGAATTTTATTCCTGGTCTGAAAAAGCATATACTCTTGCCAATTTTTCTAAACTGCATCTCTACAAGGTACAGATCCAACCCCCAAGAAACTTTTCGTTTAGACGGATGGACAAACCTCACCAAGAAACCACAAATTAGGAGCAGCATTGATGGAGATGCTCTGTGTGGGAGTTAAAGCAGGAAGATGGGGAGATAAGGTTGTAGCGGGTTTGAGTGTAGTGGACTTGCTTGACTGGGGAGGACTGGAAAAGGATCCATCCATAAACAGTGGGTCCCCATTGTGACCAGCTCTAGATGACATAATAAAGAGGATCTTTTCTCTTTCAGGCACTGAGGGATCTTTGAAGATCTGTAACAGAATAAAGTAACAGAGCAGCAGTTGAGGCTGATGCATTTGGTATAAATTACAAGATCCCACTTGGGGTGGGTGTTGATGAATGGGGGTGATCACAGGGGTCTACCCAACCCAGGGCAAAACAAGATGCCAAGTACTTCCTGGAAGTTTTTAAAATGCGCTGGAAGACCATCTAACAGTCCCACTGTTGGTGACTAGTTAGGTTAATACAGCCACTTGATAGGAGATTTTGCAACCATCAGAAGTATTTAGGAAGGGTGCATTATAACATGTAAAAATGCTTATGTTAAGTGAAAAACAGGATACAAAATTAAATATCTAGTATGATCACTATTCTATTTCACAATAGTAATAACATTCATAGTAATAATCTATTCACCCACGGGGGGAAACTGTTAAGAAAGGAAAAAATACAGAATGATAACAGTGGTTGTGTGAAGTGCTGAGATCCACGGGTGATTTTTCCCCCCTCGCTCCTTTGGTACCTTGTCCCAGTTTTCTGTAAAGACATACATTCTTTTTCTTTCTCTTTAAAAGAAAACGTTTGCCATCTTTTCTAATTGTCATTTTGCCCTACCTGCGTTGCAACGGAGTATGAGGAGAAAATTAACAAACAGATGCAAAGCCCAGCGCACGGTGCCAGGCACAAAATCGGCGCTCTAGGAATGGTAGGCCAGGAGAATCGCTGGCGCGGCGGGCCCGCTTCCGAGGAGCCGGCCCGCGCCGAGCAGCCGCTCACCTGGCCCTCCACAGCCACGGCCCCGGCCCCCAGCCGCGGGGCAGACACGCCCCCGACGCCGACGCTCGCCGGGTCCAGCAGGCGCGGCGTCCGCCGAGCCCGCCGCCCAGCCCGCCCTGCGGACGTGGAGCCCAGACCGCACCGCCCCGCACGCCCCCGGCAGCCTCGCGCGACGTCGCGCGCACCCACGGCCCCGCCCCCGTGACGCGCCTCCAGGGGGGGCGGGACCGCGGAGGCTCCGCCCCGCGCCTCCTCCGATTGGCCGCCTCGCTGTCACCACGTCGCGGGAAGCTGACAGGGTGTGTGTGTGTCCGTGTCTGTGGGGTTTGCTTTGTCATTCGTACCCCCGTCGCGCGCTGACGCGGCCGGCCTGGCCGAGCGCTCCACGATCCGCAGAAAAGGCCCGCGGCGCTGCCCCCGGAGTCTCCAGGATGGGGAGGATGCTGCGAGCCCCTTACATAATGACGCGACTGACTGGAGCACATGTCAGCGCAGAAACAGCACATGCCGCAAACCCAGGCCTCCCGATTTCCCCGGGTGCTAGTGGTGGCCCACAATGAGTATACACGGTATGCTCTAGTATGGATTGTAATACAACGAAACGCAACCCAATAACAATGAAGTGGACCTTCGCAACAAGACATAATATAGGATGTTATATTTATAGGGCCTATTTATAAGCCTCTATTTAAATCTTTTCTGATAGGCCCAGGCACGGGCCTAGCCGCTGTAATGATTGGCGCATTTTTCTGTCCTTCAAAGAGGCGGGTTCTAGAGGCCTCTTTGCCCTAACAGGCCCTAGGATTGGCCGGCAGCGGCGTGGCGGTGCCTTCGATTGGCCCTGAGGGCCGTCCGTCGGAGCCGAGGAGGCGGGGCAGGCTGCTGGCTGGTGCTGGGGCGGGCGGGCCCCGGAATTGTCATTTCTTTGTTTCCGAAGGCGGAGGAGGCTCCGAACCCCCCCCGGCCCCCCTCCCCCGGGTGCTGGCTCCATGTCTGTGTGACCGGTCCCAGGGGTAGAGTCCAGGCCCGACGCGGGGCGGGCCGGCGGCGGCGGCGGCTGAGGTGCGAGGCGGCGGCGGCGGCGGCGGCGGCGGCGGCGCGGGCACCGGCCCCCCAGCGGGAGGATGAAGCGGCGGAACGCCGACTGCAGTAAGCTCCGCCGCCCCCTAAAGCGGAACCGG